>NC_134570.1:17062500-17167500 GCF_050947875.1 Dermacentor variabilis
AGAGTGTTGAATGGGGGGCTGGGGTTGTCACATTTGTTCCTCAAACAGATTGTAAGCAGGTTTCTTTTTTTGCGTGACCAAAAGGATGCTTTTCTGAGAGCAATGATTCAAGCTAGACTGCGCGATTCTTTGCCTGATTATGTAGTGTCGTCCATGTATACGGGGCCAATGCCTTTAAGTGCTTTTTTTGCGTGAAGTGGTCGCGTCTTTCCGAATACTAAAAGCAAGATTTTTTAGTGAATATCTGGCCGCTGTTACTAGTAAGAAGTTGTACAAAGATCTTGTTCATGTATTCTTGCCTGTACCGTTGTATCGTACAGTACTTGTTTTAGGTTCAGAACGAGATGTTCTTAAGAGAGTTAAACGAATGCCGGTAAGAGCTTCTGTTAAATCTTTGTTTTCAACTACATACAGGCACTCTCCCAGTGAAACCGTGGCTGCAAAGCAAAGGCATTTTTGTACCTTGGTCTGTGAATTGCTTTATATGCAAAAAACCGGAGACGATTGAGCATATCTTTTTGGACTGTCATGACGCAGTGTTTTTGTGGGATATTCTAAAACGTAGCCTTAAAAAGGAATTGCCGTTAAGTGCTTTCGGGATACGCTTCCTGCCATGCGCGGAACCAGAGGGAGTGCCTGTCGATCTGTTAATGCTTCTGTGCATGCACAGTGTGTGGCGAACGCGTATGGATATTAGACATGAGCGCATTGTTCAGACCCCAGCACGTGAATACTTCATTGAAAGTGTGTTATATATACGCGAATTTTTCTGTGCACAGAGTAATCCTCCTGATTGGCTAAGTGCTTTGGACAAAGTGACTAACCTACATCGTTCTTATCTCACCACACTGATCCGGCATTGACTAGTTGTCTTTTATGACCATGTAATACTCACATTGTATTTTCTTTTGCCAAGCCGGTATTAAAAAAAACTCGTGGCTGAGTGGTAGCGTCTCCGTCTCACACTCCGGAGACCCTGGTTCGATTCTCACCCAGCCCATCTTGCAAGTTGTTTTTATTATTGAAGTGCCTGCCGGGATTCATCGCTCACGGCCAACGCCGCCGACGCCGACACCGACGCCGACGACACCGGCTTTTCTGCGACACGAGCTCCTTAACGCTGTCGCGTTAAAATTGAAGAGGCTCAATCTGCCCTCGCGATTAAAAGTCAAAGTAGAAAAAATAAATAAGAATGTAGTTACCTTGGCTGGCATTAGTATCTTCACTGGATGCTTTGGCGCATGCAGGCGAACAAAAAAAGTAGATATTTTTTACTTGACACGGCACGAATGAACCACCACAACGCTTAGTCTCATCGGGCCTCGCTGCGGGCTTTGTCAACTTGTCTGATAGTGTGTTGATTTGGCTTGTTTCGTTGTGTGGCCCGATGTACGACTTTGGAAAAGTTAATGCACCTTTGGCGTCAAATATTTATGGGAACATTAAACTTACAAAGTTCCGCAATTGAAAATCTAAAGCACATGTTTGGAAATGTCAATGCACCTTTCACATCAGAAGTTTGAGAACTTTATACCCATAAAGTTTCGGAAATGACATCCACGCGGTCCGTAGATTCCATGATAGCGTGTAGATTCCGCGGCCTCCGCGAGATGCCGCGGCGAGCCCGTTCGCCATTAAAAAGTCCTTGAAACTTTGTGCTCTGATGGGGCTGCTTGCCTTATGTGACTCCCGGTGCATGGGCGTTGCCGCGAAATCCAGCCCGAGTTCGCAATATTCGCGGTGAAATGGCTTTTCGAGCGTGAAAAAGACGTTTTAGACAAAATCCAGAATATTTCCTGCGCCGGGGGTTGCTTTGGTCGGCGGTGCATGTACAGCACGAAAAAATTTCGGGGGGGGGGGTGCTGAAGCCCCATAAGCCCCCCCCCCCCCCTGGCTACGCCCCTGCTCCAAGCGTACCGACAGCACGCAATCGGAAGCATCGCTTTTTGCTTTTTCTGCATTGCGCAAGCGATGGATGGATTAATTGTCTTAGCGTGCCTCCTGAAACGGGGTTGTTGCTGGTACCACCGAGCTCGTTCTTTCCACCTTTCTGCTGCATCTGCTTCGTCTTTTAGGCGCGTGGTTCATCATCATCATTATACCATTTATTTACCCTTAAGGGCTCTCAGTAGAGCATTACATAAAGAGGTAGGAGGAGGG
Organism: Dermacentor variabilis; assembly: GCF_050947875.1. NCBI lineage: Eukaryota > Metazoa > Arthropoda > Arachnida > Ixodida > Ixodidae > Dermacentor > Dermacentor variabilis. Next base: position 17,064,661 of record NC_134570.1, read on the forward strand.
GGGAGTAATCATACAAAGAAAAAGTATCGTTAGGCCAAAAACAACTTACATGAACATAAGAATTAACAACAAAAAAGTGACATGTAATCGATACAACACAATTAGGGCCACTACACAGCAGTATCATGCAACATAAATAAGGTGAGTTGAGATGGTTGATTGCATAGACACAATGCGTCGTGGGAACGAGGAATGTTACGTTCATTCACTATTGAATTAGGCAATTTATTCGACTCATCAAGAGAGTAACTGGAAAAACATAATTGGTTAAAAGCGTTAGTCGAGCCATGTAATCGTTGTATGCTTAAAGAATTAAATAGATAATAGAGAGAAAATCAGACATCCACCAGTTCGTAGCAATTGCTACAAAGGAAACCCATACAGGTTCCACGAAAGAAAAGCCTCGCAGTAGAAGAAAAATTCGTCCTGGTCCGGTACTTGAACCCGGGCCACCTTTGGGTTTAGTTTGTAGCAATTGCTACGAACGGGTGGATGTCAGAGTTTTTCTTTATTACTTCTCTCCACCTTGCGGGTTTCCGCAGAACTATTACGTCAAACTCTTGGCTTTGCTTCGAGTTGTTGACAAATTCGACTTCGCCCTGCCATCTTCTAGCCGCCTGGTTAGCTCAGATGGTAGAGTGGCTGCCCCGGAAAGGCGGTGGTCCCGGGTTCGAGTCCCCTACCAGGACGAATTTTTCTTCAACTGCGAGGCTTTTCTTTCGTGGAAACCGTATGGGTTTCCTTTGTAGCAGTTGCTACGAACGGGTGGATGTCTGATTTTCTCTTTATTACTTACTTCTCTCCACCTTGCGGGTTTCCGTAGAACTATTACGTCAGACTTAAATAGACAACGCGAAGTTCGATGTAGTGGAAGAGGCGCAGACGTGAAATATTGTGATGCAGTTGCTAATGTGAAAAGTCCAAGGGTTGTTTTTCATATCACTTCACGCAGTGATCATGACAAGACAGTTTACAGAAAAAAAGAAATAGGCTGGAGTGCATGCGGCAGGCGCTACCAAATTATGACCGGCAATTTACTGCTATCCTTGAAAATACAGTCGTTGCATTCCTTGTACAGTCGTTGCATTCTATACCGGTGCTAACACGTGGGTGCAAAAACTTGGAGGTTAACGAAGAAGCTCGAGAACGAGTTAAGGACAACGCAGTGAGGCATGTCATGAGAAGGCGACAAACAATGACACCAAGGAAAACATAGGGGAAATTACTTATACTTACGATAAGTGGTCTTACGATAAGTGTTAAGCGTAACGTAATTAGACAGGAAGAGGGCGGCGTGTATCAGAGAGCAAACGGGGATGGCTGATATTGTAGGGCCGTATTCTGAAACGATCCACCTCGACGACAATTCGCCGTGAGGCGCGCGCTGATTGGTTGTTTTAGCAAAATCAGGTGAGCTACGTCATCGGATCTTGCTCAATCAGCGCGCGCCTAGCTGACGGCGAGGCGATAGTATCGCCGAAGTGGATCGTTTTAGAATACGGCCCCCTATTTGTCATTAAGAGACAAAAAAATGCAGATCCCACGCACTGTGGGAATCGATGTAAGCGAAGCTTTCGGTGCTGTTTGCTCATTTACGGTATTGGGCGGTGATTTTGAGGGCATACGACAGTCGTGATGTGGCGTTGGATTTTACCTCACTTGTCTTCGATTCACAAGGGCGGGAACTGCGAGAAAATAATTTGCAGGTAGGTGCATGCTGGATCGTGATTCGTGCTAACGAGCAATCCAACCTCGAAATCCTGTTCCGTTAAAAATGCAATATTCCTTTCATTCCATGTGTTCCGTATATATATATATGCTCCCCTCTTTCACTGGTCTCCACGGCATATTCGTTCGCGTTTGCGATCTTTGCAGAATGGCGCGTTCTGCGTAAGCTCCGCCCAACTACGTGTCGCTTAACTAGCAGTGGGGACGCGTCTCTTCTGCGCGTGTAATGTTTCTCCTTTGGCTTCGGGAGTGCGGGTTCGTTTTTTTCCCCGCTATTCTCCACCTTGAGGCCTGACACGGACGGTTCCTGCCAGGAGAAGCTGAGCTGCTGCTTCTTCTTCTTCTTCTTCTTCTTCTTCTTCTTCTTCTTCTTCTTATTATTATTATTATTATTATTATTATTATTATTATTATTATTATTATTATTATTATTATTATTATTATTGCATATTAATTTGGGAGGTTATACGGAAGTCCATCCGCAAGACTGGGCGGAGCATGCGCAGAGTGCGCCCTTCTGGAATGTTACGGAAATATCGGCTCCCAATCGTTCGTTCGCGTTTATTGCTGGGCGGACAGGCAGCACAAGGTGCTCATTTACGCGACTAGGTGAGCTCGTTGGTACATGCTTTGGGAGCTAACAGCTCTAAATAGGGGCTGTGCGTGGCTAGTTGAATGAAACAGCGCACCTGTAGTAACTGCAAGTCGTTTACAGCGGAGTCGAAAGCGTCCAGACTGCGCATGTCGCTGTTGTAGCCCATCCGCTTGCTCCACGTGTATTTGTATTTTTTAAACTTTTTCGAGGCGACAAAGTGGAGTTCGCAATCTTCTAGCCTTAACAGCTTTGTGAATAACGACGAACGTAAAAGAAAGTCCTTCGGGACAAAATTTGCACATCGCCCGAGCTGATAGTAATTAACGCTGGAACCTCTTGGCAACTCCTTAGTTCTACACTCCTCTCACGCCATCCTTTCCTGAAACCGCACTGATCTCGCATCGTTTTGTACCATTCTTCTGGGTTTCAAACTGAAGATATTCGGAAACGATCGTTGTGAAAACGTATTGGTTCGTCGCACAAAATGCAAAAGCAGTTCAGCAGCAAACGCGCTGCACGAGCGAGAAACGGGCCTCTTCATCACTGCAACAGAGTACGCATTTGGGCTGGTTGGTTCATGATTACGAGCAGTAAACAGCGCTAAACAACAGGACACGGAGAGGGACACGGACAACAGCGCTGTTGTTTACGGTGTCCCTCTCCTTGTCCTGTTGTTTAGCGCTGTTTACTGCTCGTAATCCTCTTCATCACCTCGAGTGAATAAACGGAAAATTTCTTCAGCGTTAATTGGATCGCGGGGCTCCTCCATAAGGCTTACGTTGGCGGAATGCTGCTCTACGTATTTAGCATCCTATATGCTACGTACCCGTACTCTATGGGCATGTAGCAGAAATTCAGTGCCTGTCTCTCGACGTGCTATCTTCGCACGAGACTCTTCGGATTCATTCGTGCGACTTCACACGTTTACAGCGAAGCTGTTGGTCGGGATGTTTTCGTGGCTCGTGCCCACCCAAAAACAGTACCGCCACCTAGCGGCCGCCGCCACTCGAACAGACCTCAAACGGCAGCTTGAAGAGGGATTTGTCTTTGAGTTACCGCGTAACAGAATTTTGTTTTCTCGTATATTAGGATTACATTCCGAAGCTACCATGTCTACAGCTTGTGTGTAAGTTGTAGTTTACGAATTTTCTGACGCTGTTTACTTTGAAAAATTCAATTATTTCAATAAGGCACTTGCACTAGGTGGAGGGCCTGGACGAATGTAGATTATTTAAGTTATCAAGTTTCAAGTTTATTCTCTTTTTTCAATTTCATATACTGCATCCAAACATACATCGCCGCATCAGGAGGGAGGCTAAAGGCTGTGTATGCCTGACGAGGCCAACCCTCCTGGTGGTGACAAACATGCTATTGAGACGACAAGCTTTCTTCTAAGGTAACATTAAAATCGCACAAAAAAGGAACATCCACAATTCTGTACAGTATATAAATGTTTCGATATAGTAATTTTTGAAATTACAGCTGTGAAAAGAAACAAATAGAGCACACAAAAATCAATAAATAAGTGAACCACCGTTATTTAGCGATGTAAATAATCTGCCACGTTAAGGCTACAGTAGGTAGAAGTTGTGTGTTATGACCTAAGTAATAGATCCATAACTCTTTTTTTTTTGTAAAGTATTTTACTTGGGAACTCGTGTATTAGCGCTTCTATATCTTTGTTGTCATTCAAGAAAGTTATAATGGTATGTTCAAAAGTCTGAAGCCCATAGTTAGTTCTAACCTCAGGAGTTCTGCGAGAGACATATCGGAGCTCATAAACAGCATCAGGCCGTGCAACTGAATAAAGGCTAAGGTTAGGTTTGCTGTGGATCAAGCAATGAGCCTCTGTTGCCTGTCGAAGTGTTATTTACTTATAGATGTTAAGAAGGCCCAGTGGTCGCCAGTATTCTCGTGTACTAGAAGTATAGGGAACATTAACGATTGCTCTAATTGCTTTTTTGTTAGATAAATAAGAAGTTTAGGTTTGTAGCTGTTGTTCTACCCCATACAAATAAGCAGTAATGGAGAAGTTACTGGATAAGAGTATTATATAGTTGTTTTTTTTTTAGCCAAGTTGGTAGGAGAAGCCTTAATTTATGGATTAGTCTGACTGAGCGTGATATTTTGGAACGCAAGTAATTATTATGCTCAGTCCAGGTTAACTGCTGACTGAGAACCCCACCAAGAAAACGGGTAGACCTCACATGTCCAATGTTTTCCTCTCTGAAATTGAGACAAGCTCGAAGGTCAGAATTTCATTTTTAGGTTTAAACACTATACTTTTTTTTCACATTTGGCTGAAGCTCATTGGTATTTATCCATAATCATGGTTCAGACAAATATTTGTTTGCATTTGCTATTGTGTTCAAGAAGTCATTGCCAGAGAACAAAAAAAATGTTAGTGTAATCTGCATACAGAACTATGTCAGCTGAACTAGGTACATTGATAATATCATTAATATAAAGCAGGGAAAGTAAGGGCCCTAAAATGGAGCCCTGTGGAACACCTGTACATATTGTGCCGAAAGCAGATGGAACACCGCTTACAATTGTGCACTGTATTCTTGACGATAAATAACTATTATTAAGCTCCGGAGTAATACCTCTTATTTCATAAAATGGTAATTTACGTAATAATATTTCTTGTTTAACAGCATCGAACGCTTTTCTGAAGTCTAGGAATAGCCCAAGTGTAATAAATTTATTTCCAATATTACTAATAATTTTATCTTTTATTTTGATAAGTGCCATTTCAGTGCATTTTCCTCTCTGGAAACCATACTTATCAGTTATTATTAGTGATGTTCTTGTGCGGTAAGATGTTAATCGATTCTCGATAACATTTTCTGCAATTTTGAAAAAAAAACAGATAAAACTGAGATTGGGCGGTAATTATTAAGATCATCATGACTCCCGCCTTTGTCGATGACACACACCCTTGCCGTTTTTAACTGCTGCGGAAATATCCCCTTTTCTAACATTATGTTACATATGTGCACCAGGACGGGTGCAACTACATTAGTTATAGTTTTCACTGCTTCCGCTTTAATATCGTCAGACGTACTTCTGTATCTCATATGGCGTCGTCGGCTCGAGATAGAGTGAACTTACCGAACAATTAAGCAGAAAGTGAGTAGGGTCTTGACCAGTAGAGGTGAGATTGTTATTAGTACGTACATAAATAAAATTCAGTTGAAGTCCGGCGTTCGTGTTGTCTTTCTCTTCTCGTCCTTGTTCAATTGTGCGCTGGAACGATGTTTCATAATGCTAGTACGTACAGTTTGAAAGCAATCGTTAAATTTATTTGACAAAGAGGCACCGCTACAAACCGTTCCGTCGATCTTGATCTCGTTTGGTATTGATGGATTGGCTTTCGAACGCAATTTATTGAAAACTTTCCATATTTGCTCCGGGGTATGTTTCTCAAAAAACATCTTGGTATAATATTCTTGCTTAGCTTTCTTCAAGTCAGAACTTAGTTTATTTCTCGTTATTTTGAAAGTATGAAGTAAGTTTAAATCTCTACTTTGTAAAAACTTGGCAAAAAGTTTGTTTTTGTGAACAATTGCTTTGTGTAGTTCCATATTTATCCAGGGCTTTCTCGACCTTTTGTGTTTCGTACGACGAGTCAGTGGGAAAGTCATTTCGTATATCGCAAAATTTTGCCTGAATCATCATCATCATCATCAGTTTGGTTACGCCCACTGCAGGGCAAAGGCCTCTCCCATACTTCTCCAACAACCACGGTCATGTACTAATTGTGGCCATGTCGTCCCTGCAAACTTAATCTCATCCGCCCACCTAACTTTCTGCCGCCGCCTGCTACGCTTCCCTTGGAATCCAGTCCATAACCCTTAATGACCATCGGTTATCTTCCCTCCTCATTACATGTCCTGCCCATGCCCCCCACCCCCCCATTTCTTTTTCTTGATTTCAACTAAGATGTCATTAACTCGCGTTTGTTCCCCCACCCAATCTGCTCTTTTCTTATCCCTTAACGTTACACCCATCATTCTTCTTTCCAGAGCTCGTTGCGTCATCCTCAATTTAAGTAGAACCCTTTTCGTAAGTCTCCAGGTTTCTGCCCCATAGTTGAGTTCTGGTAAGACACAGCTATTATACGCTTTTCTTTTGAGGGATAATGGCAACCTGCTGTTCATGATCTGAGAATGCCTGCCAAACGTACCCCAGCCCATTCTTGTTCTTCTGATTATTTCCGTCTCATGATCCGGATCCGCCGTCACTACCTGCCCTAAGTAGATGTATTTCCTTACCACTTCCAGTGCCTCGCTACCTATTGTAAATTGCTGTTCTCTTCCGAGACTGTTAAACATTACTTTAGTTTTCTGCAGATTAATTTTTAGACCCACTCTTCTGCTTTGCCTGTCCAGGTCAGTGAGCATGCATTGCAATTGGTCCCCTGAGTTACTAAGTAATGCAATATCATCAGCGAATCGCAAGTTATTAAGGTATTCTCCACCAACTTTTATCCCCATTTCTTCCCCATCCATGTCTCTGAATGCCTCCTGTAAGCACGCTGTGAATAGCATTGGCGAGATCGTATCTCCCTGCCTGACGCCTTTATTTATTGGGATTTTGTTGCTTCCTTTATGGAGAACTACGGTGGCTGTGGAGCCCCTATAGATGTCTTTCAGTATTTTTACATACGGCTCGTCTACACCCTGATTCCGTAATGCCTCCATGACTGCTGAGGTTTCGACAGAATCAAACGCTTTCTCGTAATCAATGAACGCTATATATAAGGGTTGGTTATATTCCGCACATTTCTCTATCACCTGATTGATAGCGTGAATATGGTCTATTGTTGAGTAGCCTTTACGGAATCCTGCCTGGTCCTTTGCTTGACAGAAGTCTAAGGTGTTCCTGATTCTATTTGCGATTACCGTGAATATATCGTAACAAAGGCTGGGGTTTGTTTCCTTGTATACTTCAGACCAGTCCAACTGAATGGCTAATTCGTAAAAATGGCTCAATGTTCTCTCATTATATTTTGTGTAACAAGAATGCTGTGTTGAATTACTTAATGCATGTTTATGAATAGGTAGGATAACGAAAAATGGAAGATGGTCACTGAGATCAGAGGCTAGTACACCAGAAATAACATCAGAGCAAAGAAAATACGTGAAACGCAAACGAATACTAGTTTCACTATCTTCAGTTATTCTTGTCGGTGCCGTAATTGCATTCTCACAACTATAACTTGACAAAATATCAGATAAGTCTCTAGACGCCACACTACCTGATTTCATGTCAACGTTAAAATCACCGAGTACAACAAGCGAGTTGTTAGTGTTAACAATGCACTGGAGTGTATCCCTTAATGCGAAAAAACGTTGCTGATCTTTCCGGAGGGAGGCCTGTAAATTAAAATTACAATTATACTATTTTATTTAACAACCAAAACTTCATAGTCAACGTGTACCGTAGAGAACTCTTCAAGATAAGTATATCCTATACCATTACAAAAGTAAAGTTAGATACCTCCTCCTTTACGATCTTTTCTGCAAAGTGATACATTGGAATAGCCATCTAATGATACAGCTTCGTGGCAATCCGTGAACCACGTCTCTGTAAACTGCAGAACAACAAATTTGCTGTATAAGGTGCTGAGATAAACACTAATATCATCAGCTTTGCTAATTAAACTTCTTATATTTAGACAGAATGTCGAGAATTTCTTGCTCTGTTCACGAAAAGCATACGCTAGAGTTTTTCTAAATTGTTCAACACATACATACATAGGTATACATACATAGGTATACATAGGTGTGCGGATTGCGTTCTTTGTCCATATTTATTTGCATTGGAAACATAAGGACGATTCTTATGCATTGCTAGAAAACCTAGTTTCTGCCTGTGTTTTCATTTGATACAGGGAGAAAGCTACCTGATGAGGGTGCTCTGCGCTTAATTTTTTTCAAGGTCAGATTCATTTCTGATATGCAATGCTGCTTCCCCGCTTACTCTACGAGCCATAATCTTTCCGTCCCCCTGCCGCGTGAATTCGTGGCCCCCCTCCTTAGCGGTTGTACGTGCCAGCCAGAGCGAATGCTTACTGCGAGGTGTCAAGTTATCATAGAAACGCACATCTGCTTTAGTTTTTCTTAATTTCTTAGCCCTGTCTTGCCACTTTGCCTTTGTTTTACGCGAGTGAAATCGCACCATTATCGGTGGCGTTCGATCACCTTTGATGGGCAAGCGGTCAATAGCTTTTCCCCATCATCAATCAGCGGGGCCAAACCAAGGTGCCCAGCGATATTCTTTACCTTAGACTGAATATCCTCTTTCGCTTCATAGGCGATTCCATGGATTTCTAGATTAAGCCTTCTTCCATATTGTTCTAAATCATTTATTTGATCTTTTAATTCTGCAACTTCGCTTCGTGCCACTGAATTCTCTACATGCTCCATGCGATTTTTAATTCCTGTGATGTCACTGTCGTGATCTGACAGCTTTTTCGAAACTTCGTCATATTTATCTGACATATGTTGTACTGACTTTTGTACACCTATGACTGCGTTTTTCAGTTCCAGAAGAGACTCGGCTTTTTCTGTCAGAGGCAGCAATGCATTCAGTTTTTTGTTAATGGCTGACATCTCTCTTGCTATATCCTGCTAATTGGGTGCTGGATTATGGACAGAAGTGACGCCAACGCGCAGAGTAGCTTGCGAGCATGTTTTGCATTCCCATTGAGGCAGAGTGCCATCTTCTTTCTTCCTTTTATAAGTTTTCGCTGCCATGCCGGAACACCTGCCGAAATGATAGCTTAATTCGCACCCTTTACAAGTGACAAACTGCCCCGTTTCCGGAAGCAGTTCAGAAGATTCAGGGCATTCATCACTATCATTAGCCATCTCTAGCTAAGAAACAAAAGAAAAGGACAGCGAAAAAACACTTTTGCAATTTGGCAGCAGCAGCAGTACTTAAGCAAATCAGAGCAGCGAAATAAAGCACCAGCCCGCAAAACAGGAGAGATTTGTCAAGCGCTGTCCGTCCAAGGGGCGTCGCACTGCTGCCGCTACCAAATGCAACTGTGTAGCCCAAGCTGCACACGTGTGCTGCACTTCCGCACACGTGCGCGCGCGCGTGACGTACATCTCTTGTAGTGGTGGTACTTGTCTGACGTCAGTTGTGTGTGTCATGCCTGTACATCCACTTTCACAGGATGCAATGGAGGCGGATTATTTTTAAGGCATCTTCAATGCATATTGAGAGAAATCGTACATCGCCTAGCTTTTTACAGGCCGCCGCTGGAAGACTTTTCCAGCAAAGCTGTATGTGGCTAGGGTTGCATCCAATTTTGTTCTCCGTGAACAAAAACTATTCTGATCAATGGCTCATACCCCCGTAAGCATTCATACTCCCGTAAGCAAGCAAAGAATGAAATCGCTCGTAGCCCCGTACGGCAGACGCTGCACGCACTCAGCAAAGTGAAGCTTACATTACTGAAATTCTTTGTAATTACGCATACAACACACAGAACAGCATGTCGAAAGTTGTCGTCATCAATGGCTCATACCCCCGTGAGAAATGGCTCACACCCCCGTAAACAAGCAAAAAAAATGCAGTTACTCGTAGTCCTGTAAGGTTCATGGCTACTCACTTTGCGTGAATTATCTGCAATGCCTCTACCCCTGTTATCTTTGTCGGTGATTTCAATGTGGATGTGTCGGTACCGAAAGGGGAGCGGTTTACGCGCTCCGTGTTGCAGACATATCTCTTGCGATGACACACCGATCCGGCCCAACCGACCACTCAGCGGCGTACGGGCATCAATTTGACATTATTGAAGAATGTGATTGCAGTTGCGAGTGAAATAATGACCACCGATCAAGACAATAAATGAGTATGCGTACCTTTCGTAACGATGACCACCCATCAAGAAAATAAACGAGTTTGTACTTTCGTTCAACATTACGTGACAGCTCCCTGTCGTGTGCTTCGCTGGCCAACCACCTGCACAGAGTGGAATGGCTCATGATTCTTTAACTCGATTGCTACTCCGGTGTCGCAGAATGTATCACGACATATTTCTCCCCGGACACTGCCGCACCTCCAAATGTTTACCACACTTCTCTGGAATCAGCAAAAAAGAAGAAAAAAAACCCGCAGTTAGTGACTCACTAATCTGCTGTTGAATGTAATCACAAAATGTACTCAGAATTGACTCATATTTTCACAGATGACTCTACATCTCATCCGTGCCTTAGTGCGGTCTCAGTTCTCGATGCAGGTCAGCGATTTTCGTTCCATTTGAGCGAGCGACGTCATAACAGCGATAATATATGTGGTTAATAAGAGGCCTTTCTGGTTGTTCTTGGGCAACTGTTAAGAAATTTTATTCGCGTATTCGGATGCAGCCCTTGTTTTGATCGGACTGCTGGTACGATCTGTTGGGAACTCGGCGCTGACGCCCGTGGTTGTACCTGGGTCGCAAGCCCCAAGGGTAGCGTTGGCCTGGCGGCCTGGGGTACAACTGGAAGCATCCGAAGGTCCCGGCAAAGCATGAGTCGACTGGTAACAACGAAACAACTTGTTTATTTTAACATCGCAAAGAGTTGGCGGTCAGGTTTGACCGTAGTAGAGAGACGGGAGAGCACTTCACTCAACAGAAGAAATCGGAGCCCTCTTTTTTGCGTCCGGGGGCAGCTGTTTTTATACTCTCGCAGTTGAGGGCAAGAAGGAACCCCTCAAAAGACGAGCACGTGAATGTACAATGGGCTAATGGTGACGCACACTGTCGTAGCGATGCCGTAGCACCATGTCGAGCACGATCTCGTAGCACCCTGTCGTGGCGCTGCCGGTCGGACACAATGACTGTAATGAGAGGATGGTCCCTGCTTTGGCATCGCCTGTTTCGGGCATAATGACTGGAACGAGATCCCTGCTTTGGCATCGCCTGTTTCGGGCACAATGACTGGAATGAGATCCCTGCTTTGGCATCGCCTGTTTTGGGCACAATGACTGGAATGCGAGGATGATCCCTAGGCGGTCGCATCGCCGCAGTCGCGCCTGGAAACACCTGGCGATGAGTGTTGCGGCGACGACGATCGGGCCAAAATGTCCGCCGCCCCGCCGCAGTCGCGCCGGCAAAACCACGTGTCGCAGGCGAAACGCAACAGACCGCCCCGCCGGGGGAAGGAGATCCCGATGGACAGGGGACTGCATCCGCTGTCCGGAGGGATGTCGCTCGATGATGCTCATAACCGAAGTCGGGCGTCCCCTCGACGTTTCTTGAGCGCAGCGCACAGAGAAGGCCTCGTTCTCTTGTTCAGGTTCGCACGGGACACTGCAAAGTGACTTCAGGAGAGTTCACATTTTTGTTCTCGTTCCCGGCAAGCGTTAGAACTACGCTGAAACTCAACCGCTCAGTCAGCAAGCACGGCACAACCCTCACTAAGCCCTGCCAGGCTCTTTCCCCTTTTTATACCACTGCCTAGTTCCTTACAGTAGTCTAGCATCACTCAGAACGCGTCCACAAATTGAAAAATTGCACTAGAAAGCATATCATCACTTTGAAACACTAAACAAAAGCAATATGTTAAAAAAAAATCCTGCCTCAGGAAGAAAAACATCAGTAACAAACAATTTTGAGGCTGATTCCTACGTTAGGGGCTTCGACTTAAGCCATCGGCGTTACCGTTGAGACTCCCCTTTTTGTAACGCACCTCAAAGGAATATTGTTGTAAAGCGAGGCTCCAGCGCAGGAGGCGGCCATTTTTGGGAGAGATGGTCTGCAGCCATTGGAGAGGGCAGTGATCCGTCTCAATGATAAACCTTGAGCCGGCTAGATAGCATGACAATTTCTGAACGGCCCACACGAGACATGCACACTCTTTCTCGGTGGCGCTATACGCCTGCTCACGACTGGTCAGCTTACGACTAGCATACAGGACGGGGTGTTCTACTTCTCCATTTTCCCGTTGGCACAGTACAACGCCCATGCCTCGCTCACTAGCATCGCACTGAACAATGAACTCTTTTGTATAGTCTGGCGATCGTAGCACAGGCTGGCTTGTTAGGGCACTCTTTAGGGCGCTAAAAGCTCTTTCCTTGGTCTCGTCCCAGACGACTGTTTGAGGCTCTGTCTTTCTTAGAGCATCCGTCAGGGGAGCCGCGATATCAGAGTACCTAGGGATGTACCTCTGATAGTAGCCGGCGACACCCAAGAACGACCGAATATCGGTCTTGGTGCGCGGTTGCGGAAAGTCTCGCACAGCGGCCACTTTTATTTCAGAGGGGCGGCGACGACCCTGACCAATCACGTGACCGAGGTAGACAACCTCGGCCTGTGCTAACTGGCACTTAGGAGCCTTGACTGTCAAGCCCGCTTCGCGCAGGCGGGTTAGCACTGCCCGCAAGTGTGTCATATGCTCAGACCAGGATGCGGAGAATATCGCTACGTCGTCTAGATACGGTAAAGCGAATTCTTGCTGTCCCCGCAACACTTTATCCATGAGACGTGAAAAACAGTATGGCGCGTTCTTCAAACCAAAACTCAACACTTTAGGACGGAATGTTCCCATTGGTGAAATGAACGCCGCATACCTACTAGCCTCTTCTGTAAGTGGAACCTGCCAATAACCCCTGACAAGATCTAGGGTGGAAATAAACTGAGCGCTACTAACTTTCTCAAGGCGCTCCTCGATGTTAGGGATCGGATAAATTTGATCTTTAGTGATGGAATTAAGCCTGCGGTAGTCGACGCAAGGACGAGGTTCCTTGCCCGGTACCTCAACTAAAATCAAAGGGGAGGTATAGTCACTCTCACCTGCCTCAATAACACCGAGCTGTAGCATTTTCTTTACCTCAGCCTCCATAATATCGCTCTGGCGGGGTGACACCCGATACGCCTTGGATCGTACTGGCTCTGTGGAGGTAAGTTCTATATCATGAGTAAGTACAGAAGTCCTACCAGGCCTCTCAGAGAACAGACCTTGAAACTCTTGTAATAGCTGGTGTAGTTCGGTTTTCTGCTCGGGCGACAGCGGTGCTTTACTGATAAGGTCACTAATGACTTGACCGGTGTCTTCCCTGTTCGTCACTGAGCCTAGTCCTGGAAGCTCGACCGGAAGCTCTTCAGGAACGTTTACCATCATGCACACCACTGCTTCCCTTTGTCTATAAGGTTTGAGCAGATTACAGTGGTAAACTTGCTGTGCTTTCCGCTTTCCTGGCAGACTTACCACGTAGTTAACGTCCGACAGTTTCTGAACAATTCGTGCTGGGCCCTCCCACTGCACGTCTAGTTTGTTGTTTAGCGATGTGCGCAATATCATGACCTCATCGCCAACCTCAAAACGACGGGCCCTGGCTGTCCGATCATAATAAACCTTGGCCCTCTGCTGGGCCTTTGTCATTGCTTCACCTGACAACTCCTGTGCCCTTCTTAAGCGTTCGAGGAGCTTAAGCACGTACTCCACCACGACTGGGTCGTCGCCCCTACCTTCCCATGATTCTCGAAGCATGCGAAGCGGAGATCGAAGCGAGCGACCGTACACCAGTTCAGCTGGCGAAAACCCCGTAGCCGCATGCGGCGCGGTCCTTAAAGCAAACATCACCCCAGGCAGACACAGCTCCCAGTCAGTTTGATGTTCAAAACACAAGGCTCTCAACACGCGCTTCATGACGGAGTGGAGCTTCTCAACGGAATTCGACTGTGGGTGGTACACTGAGCTGTGTAACAGCTTTACCCCACACCTTTCGAGAAAAGTTGTCGTCAAAGCGCTAGTAAATACTGTGCCCTGATCTGATTGAATTTCTGCAGGAAAACCAACTCGCGCAAATATGGACAGTAGTGCATTGACTATCTCAACTGAGCTGAGTTCTTTAAGCGGCACTGCTTCAGGGAACTTTGTCGCTGGGCAGATCACAGTCAAAATGTGTCTGTACCCCGTGGCTGTTACCGGCAGAGGTCCCACAGTATCAATAACGAGCCGTCTAAAAGGCTCCGTAATGATAGGTACCAATTTCAACGGCGCCCTCGATTTGTCCCCTGGTTTGCCCACCCGCTGACAAGTGTCACATGTCCTCACGAAATGGTCTGCGTCCCGAAAACACCCTGGCCAATAGTACTCTTGCAAGAGACGGTCCTTAGTTTTCTTAACTCCTAGGTGTCCGGACCACGAACCCCCATGCGACAAGCGCAACAGATCCTGACGATAGCATTGAGGCACGACCAGCTGATCGAACTCCACTCCTCTTCGGTCTAGATACTTCCGGTACAGGACTCCACCTCTTTCCACAAAACGCGCAGTTTTCCTGGCGATACCTTCTTTGATATTGCAGCGCACGTTTTCCAGGCTGCCATCCTTTTTTTGCTCGGCTATCAAAGCCGACCGGCTGACTTTTAGCAACCTATCAAGTCCGTCTGACGTAGGCGCGATGAGCAAATCAGTAGATAGCTCTTCTAACTTTCCCGTGTCGGGCGTTTCCTCTCCAGTATCTGGCGCCTTTAACGTTACAGACTCAAGTTTATTCAGTTCGGGCGTGCTCTGAATATCAGCTTGCTGCGCCTCTGACCCTTTTTCGTTGTTTGATAACGTCGGCCCCGCAACTACCGCCTTTGCAGCGAGCTCCCGAACCTTCGATCTGGTTAAGGCCTGAACACTAGCTTCACCAAACAAAAGCCCCTTCTCGCGCAGGAGGTGATCGGACCTGTTTGAAAATAGGTACGGGTACTGGGGTGGCAGCATAGATGACACTGCCGCCTCTGTCTCAAGCGCTCCGAAAGGTCCTTCAATAAGCACCTTTGCTACTGGCAGACACACGCTATGAGCTTCCACGGCTTGCTTGATCCACGCGCACTCGCCCGTGAACATATGGGGTTCTACGTAAGATGGGTGAACTACATCCATCGTAGCTGCGGAATCGCGAAGCACTCGGCACTCTTTCCCGTTCACGAGGAGGTCTCGCATGTAAGGCTCGAGAAGCTTCATGTTCTCGTCAGTGCTGCCTATTGAAAAAAACACAACTTTTGGTGTTGTTTCCGGACACTGCGCCGAAAAGTGACCCGGCTTCTGGCACGTATAACAAACGCCCGCTCGCCTCATCTCGAACCGCTTTCTGCGTTTGGCTGCCGCCGTCTCTTTACGTCTGGTCGGACTGCTTTCACTCGCATCCGCACTACGCGTGTCCCCCTTTAATCTCATGGGCGTGAACTTCGGCCTCTCAAACTTCGAGCCAAATTCACCCTTTTGACCGTCCTTAGCTCCGCGAGCTCGACGCGTCACAAACTCCTCGGCTAGCTCAGCGGCTCTAGCCACCGTACTCACGTCTGGCCTATCCAAGACCCAGTATCGCACGTTCTCAGGTAACCGACTATAAAACTGTTCTAGCCCGAAACACTGCAGAACTTTATCGTGGTCACCAAACGCTTTCTCTTCTTTGAGCCACTCCTGCATGTTCGACATAAGCCTATACGCAAACTCTGTATATGACTCACTTCTGCCTTTCTCATTTTCCCGAAACTTCCGACGGAACGCCTCCGCAGACAGCCGGTACTTTTTTAGAAGACTCGATTTCACTGTGTCGAAATCCTCTGCCTCCTCTCTATCCAAGCGAGCGACTACGTCGGCCGCCTCGCCGGGTAACAAAGTGAGCAAGCGCTGTGGCCACGTTTCCCGAGAGAACCCCTGCTTCTCGCACGTTCGCTCAAAGTTAACCAGGAACAAACCAATGTCCTCTCCAAGCTTAAACGGCCGCATCAGGTCCGTCATTTTGAACAATACGCGTTCTCCTGCACCGTGTGCCTGACTTCCATTACGAGCGCGTTCCATCTCTACCTCAAGACGCTTCATTTCCAAAGCGTGTTGACGGTCACGCTCTTGTTGCTCTCGCTCTTTCTGTTCTTTACGTTCACGCTCTTCTTTTTCTTTCTGTTCTTTACGTTCACGCTCTTCTCTTTTTGCAGTCTCCCTCTCTTCAATGGTCTCAAGGCATTCCGACAGCTCGTCATCCTCAGCCTCTAACTCAAGAATAGCCTTTAGCAGTTCAGGTTTTCTGAGTTTGTCCGAGACATCCAGACCCAACTCTCTTGCAAGCTCCAACAATTTCGGTTTGCGCAACGACTTCAAATCCATGGCTGCTCTGAATGCTGCTTTCTCTACTGCTTACTATTGTCTTGCCGCAAACTAACCCGGCAGCAACGACAACCACAAATACCAGCTCTGTTTCTAACACTAACAAAAAGCCTGGCAAAGCTCAGAAGAAGAAAGTCCCGCACTCACCAAACCTCGCAGGCAGGAATTCCGCGCAGTCGTTCCGCTGCAGGCAACCAGTCGTCACACAGGGCTCGTTGCACTGCTCCCGGATCGTCGTTGAGCTGCTCAGCATACAGTCAACTGCATCTCTTCGCTGCTGGCCTCCGTTGTCGCGATCTCACCGCAGGCAGACAGTTGTTTGAAGTCGGAGGCGATCTCACCGCTGCCAACCAGATGTTTGGGATCTGACTGCTGGTACGATCTGTTGGGAACTCGGCGCTGACGCCCGTGGTTGTACCTGGGTCGCAAGCCCCAAGGGTAGCGTTGGCCTGGCGGCCTGGGGTACAACTGGAAGCATCCGAAGGTCCCGGCAAAGCATGAGTCGACTGGTAACAACGAAACAACTTGTTTATTTTAACATCGCAAAGAGTTGGCGGTCAGGTTTGACCGTAGTAGAGAGACGGGAGAGCACTTCACTCAACAGAAGAAATCGGAGCCCTCTTTTTTGCGTCCGGGGGCAGCTGTTTTTATACTCTCGCAGTTGAGGGCAAGAAGGAACCCCTCAAAAGACGAGCACGTGAATGTACAATGGGCTAATGGTGACGCACACTGTCGTAGCGATGCCGTAGCACCATGTCGAGCACGATCTCGTAGCACCCTGTCGTGGCGCTGCCGGTCGGACACAATGACTGTAATGAGAGGATGGTCCCTGCTTTGGCATCGCCTGTTTCGGGCATAATGACTGGAACGAGATCCCTGCTTTGGCATCGCCTGTTTCGGGCACAATGACTGGAATGAGATCCCTGCTTTGGCATCGCCTGTTTTGGGCACAATGACTGGAATGCGAGGATGATCCCTAGGCGGTCGCATCGCCGCAGTCGCGCCTGGAAACACCTGGCGATGAGTGTTGCGGCGACGACGATCGGGCCAAAATGTCCGCCGCCCCGCCGCAGTCGCGCCGGCAAAACCACGTGTCGCAGGCGAAACGCAACACCCTACTAGATATCTATGATAAGCATAGGCGCTGTAACAAGCTGCACCCTGGACATGGCCTATATATTATTACGCGAAGAACGAGTCAGTAAGACGAGCAGCTATTTACAGGTTATAATTACAGCAGCGGTTGCAGCGCTGACCGGTTAGATTCACAGCGCGAGCCCAGTTCGTTCTTCCTCCTCTTTTCTCAAGTGTTGGCGCCCACGCGCCTCGTTCAAACAATCAAATACCACACGCGTGTAGCAATATCTTCACCGCAAGGCCAACATATCTGGACATTTCACAACTTTCCACTAGATACTTGACCACTGCGGCATTTCAGGAATCGAAAAAGTGGATAAATCTATACCCATATTCACTACATAAATATTAGTAGAATACTTTTTAATAAATCCAACACTTCGAATACCGCAACAAAATACGCCCACAAAGAAGGGGATCGCCACTAAATTCTGCTGCTTCACCAGGATAGCTTCCCGAGTTCGGATGATCTCGGAGTAAAATCAAAATCTCCACAGCTGCTTACTTCCTCATCAAAGACGCTATACCCTCTGATTCGACTGAACATACATTTAGGAATAGTTAGCTGTGCTGCATTGGCCGAACCAGCGGTCGTTGCTGCTATAACTGTGGTAGGTTAGATACTGTGGAACATGCATTACTTGAATGGCCTGCGCACCGAGACGAGGAATTTTGTTTTGAGCGCCGAACTGGGCGTGGCTCACTACGCTCCGCGGAAGGCTCGTGGCATATTATTACTCGAACACTCAACCCTTATTGGGATAAATCTGGTGATTTAGAAATCGCGAAACACATTTTGTTGGGGTATGTGCAAATTCCAGAGACGAAAGTACTTTTTATTTCAGTAAAGGGGACTCTGCTTCCCAAGAACCACTATAGCGCTAGCAAGCATACTGTAGCCTTCTCCTTCAAAGCAGCTGCACGACATTAGCTCAACGGGCATCAGGCGCTGGCCTATCTGCGTCGACACCATCACTTTTGTCTCGCCTGAGCATGATCACTTTTCTTGCTTCCCCCCCCCCCCCAATTTTCCTGCCCTCCTCGTCTTCCCAAGCTGTTTCTGTCCCTTCCTAATTAAGATTAGCATGAAGGTAGCTACTCGACTTCAAATGAGCCATCGCCTCACCTGTACATATGATTACCAAGATGGAAACTTGGACTACTTGGTACGCATTCGTGGTGTAAGATATACAGCGGGAAAAATACACAGATGACAATATTGTCTGTTCTTCTGTCGTCTGCGTATTTTTCGTGCTGTATTCTTTACCATGTATGAGTATTAGCCTTACTGTCCTACTTTCTTTTCACTATTCTTTTTTTGTCTGCTTTCCTCTGGATTTTTTCGAACCCTTTCCCTCTAGAGCCCTATGCAACGTAACATGTTCGTGATCATATTCGCGCTGGCAAAAACCTTTGCCTTCCAATATAGAGCTCATCTCTCAAAACATACTCGTCAAAATTCTCAAGCATCGGCAAATATAGATGTTATTTCAGTGGCGTGTTTGTAGCCAATGTTATTTCTGTATTTCTCGTACTATCGAGAGTATATGCTAACACACCAACACGTTTAGTAGAGTCCCTACGGGCGTGACGCGCTGCCCAGTCAGTGTTTTAATAATAATAATAATAATAATAATAATAATAATAATAATAATAATAATAATAATAATAATAATAATAATAATAATAATAATAATAATAATAATAATACATAGATGGCGTCGATTGAGGTAAAACACACCACAGCTTCACTGCTTGTCCTTTTTCACAGAGTGTAAGGGCCGATGATATATTTTTTTTTTCTTGCTCAATGACTGCTATTCTTGTGCATGTATAAACTGTTCGTGGGCCCGGCGCGTGCCGCGTCGAGTGCAATTTCTTCGCCCGATAAAACGAAGGGGCGGAAACAAAGGTTGACAAACCCGGCCAAGGCGGCCAACTGCCGCGCTACGCGAGCGGCAGCACGGCGACTGTCTCTCGGAGGCCATCCATCACGCCTTGCCGCTCTCGGGCCCGACGCGTCGGCGTTGGCCTCGCGTTGGCAATGCAGAGCGCGCAACGGCGAGAAACGCGTTGCTCCGCCGAGGCGCGCGCAGCCGTGCGACTGTGGGGCCTGCTGACCGGAAATGTCAGCCGCGTTGCATCGATTCTTTCTCGGTGAGCGCCTCGGCGCGCTGCACAGAAGTACGGATTCTAAGCCTCTTGATCTCGTTCGAGAAACGGCACGAAACTGTCCCCCCCACCACTGGTGCTGGCGTGCAGCCATGACTGAATTGGTCGCAGGGTCCCGTATCGCGATTAGTAAAAATGAGGCCGAAGTCGCGACACATTTAGGTACCTGAAGGGCGATTGTTGCAATTTTCAAACCAATTTAACCTTTCCATTGAAATGAACTCTTGCTGCGAGAATACACAGAAACTTGCGATGGAGGGACTCGTACGAATCTTAAGAAAAGAGATTTTCTTTTTACTACTGGGTAGTGACCTGCTTAATTCGTAACCAAAATAAATACTGAAAGTGGAAAGTGCGAGATATATGGGTAATCGAGATGCCCAGTTTTCAGTAGCAAATAATTGAAACTCAGAAACAATGACGCAAGGAAAATCACAGAGCAAACGAACAGTTTGTTGAATTCAACTGTATGAATATATATTGCTAGTAAAATTATGGAAAATTAAAGTGAAAGAAAAGACAACCTGCATGTGGCACGTACCGTGCTCATGCCAATTCAGTAACGGCAGCGGCTGCTTTATAAAGCGTTTTCTTTATTGAGTTACGGTATACGTCATTTCCCAATAAACTCCCAGGACAGGTAATTAGTCCGTATCAAGCTAAAGAACACATTTAAGCAGCGCGATAGACACACCACGCCAAAAGACACATGACACTTTTTTCTCCCCCCCCTTTTTTTTTGTCGTTGGGATGCATTAAATATGTCCTTAGCATGTCCTCCTCCTATGTCACCTCAAGGAGGTGTACTTAGCTGCACGCTCTTCATCGTGAAAATGAACACCCTTCGTGCTTCATTACCGCCAGCCATTTATTATTCTGTTTACGTAGATGATATACAAATAGGCTTCACATCCTGCAACCTTGCAGTGTGTGAGAGGCAAGTACAACAGGGCTTGAACAAAGTATCTAAATGGGCAGACGAAAACGGATTTAAAGTGAACCCGAACAAAAGTTCTTGTGTGCTTTTCACAAGAAAGAGAGGCCTCGTTGCAGATCCCAATATCGAAATGTATGGTCAGCGAATTCCTGTGAACAAAGAACACAAGTTCTTAGGCATCATACTTGATTCTAAATTAACTTTTATTTCACACATGAAGTACCTCAAGGTCAAATGCTTAAAAAGAATGAACTTACTTAAAGTGTTATCCCACACAACATGGGGCAGCGACAGGAAATGTTTAATGAATCTTTACAAGCGCCTCATCCGATCACGGTTGGACTACGGTGCCGTGATCTATCATTCTGCAGCCCCGAGCGCGCTAAAGATGCTAGATCCGGTCCACCATCTAGGAATCCGACTGGCCACTGGAGCTTTCAGAACAAGTCCTATTGAAAGTTTATATGCAGAATCAAATGAGTGGTCACTTCATCTGCAGAGAACATACATAAGCCAAACATATTTTTTGAAAGTCTACTCTAATCCTTAACATCCGTGTTTTAATACCATTAACGATACGACATATGCTGCACTCTTTCATAATCGTCCCTCCGTAAGACAGCCTTTCTCGCTGCGTGTGAGGGAGCTTAGTGATGAAATGCGTGTCCCAATCCTCGAGCTTCGCCCAATGCATCCAGCCAAGCTGCTACCTCCTTGGGAGTGGCAGCTGATACAATGCGATATATCCTTCATGCAAGTTACAAAACACGCTCCAGAGATTGAAATCCAAATGCATTTCCGCGAACTCCAGCACAAATACTCCTGCACGGAGTTCTACACAGAGTTCTACACAGACGCACCGAAGTCACGTGACGGGGTGTCCTATGCAGGCGTCGGTCCATCCTTCTCGGAAACCGATGTACTGCATCCGGAAACTAGCATCTTTACGGCTGAGGCTTACGCACTGCTGTCGGTCGTAAAGCATATCAATAAATCAGAACTCCAGAAATCAGTTATATATACGGACTCCCTTAGTGTTGTGAAGGCCTTGATGTCTTTCTGTAGCCACAAAAATCCGGTAATTAATGAACTCTACTCCGTACTGTGTAAAGCGTATATAGGAAACCTGCATGTCATCATATGCTGGGTGCCAGGTCATAGGGGCATCGAAGGCAATGTTCTGGCGGACAAGATGGCCACGTCAGTTGCATCGCATTCTGTTAATCCCACCGCCGCAGTCCCTGTCACAGATCTGAAGCCCTTCTTACGGAGGAAACTACGGAACCACTGGCAACGCCTATGGGACGCGGAAACAAATAATAAGCTCCACGTGATAAAGCCGCAGTTAGGATTCTGGCCTTCCGTAACAAAATCACGCCGGACAGATGTCCTATTCTGTCGTCTAAGAATAGGACACACATTTGGCACACATAGCTTTTTACTCACCGGAAACGAGCCTCCAACCTGTGGTAGATGCGGGGAGAGGCTGACCGTCCTCCACGTCCTTCTGGAGTGTCGGAAAGCCGAATCTGAAAGAAAGAAACATTTTCCCTTAGCATACCGGCAGCACATCCCCCTTCATCCAGTAATGTTACTCGGCCCAGAACCATTGTTTGACACCAACGCAGTCCTGGGCTTCCTGAAAGATGTTGTATTACATGTTATTAGCCCCACACACTCGTAGCGTCTCCTCTCTTTAGAGGATGCCGCTGCGATAGCTGTTTCATATAGCACATGCCTCTAGGCCCTTGTGTTTCAAGGGCTCTGGCGAGGCAGTGGTGCTACAGGTAATTTCACCATCCAATATATTTTCTGCATTGCATCACTCTTTCACGATGGATTTTATTGCACATAGAACACGTCATTTGTCATCGACATAATCTTATTACAGATAGATTTTACGCACTCTAGGGCGACTAATTTTAAGGCCCCTATACAGCCACTTTACATTAACCCCATATAACTCATAACTACATTGCGAACTTATCACCACTGCCTTGGCGCTCTTTGGCCACACTTGGCCCTTGCGCCAATAAACACTACATATCATCATCCTCCTATGTCGAGTTAAACGAGGGCGAGAGTTGAAATGTTGATGAGGTAAACTGGTGGGAGAGCGACCAATGGAACGTTTCTGGATGAAAATTATTGAAGAATGGGGGCAAAGAGAGAGGACGCGAGGAAGGACGGGAAGGAGACCGCTTTAAACGGCGGAGATGTCGACACATGCGTGATCGGAGCGACGCACAGCATTTTCCTGAGATCTTCCTTGGTTATTCAAATGTGTGCCAGGGATGGGCGTAGGTTCTGTACGTAGCAGATGTTGGTAAGAATGTTGGCGCGAGAAATGATCAAGCAACGCATTCGTTGAAATGGGGACAACGGAAGAACTAAATGTGCGGCACGCTTTCATAGCATTATACCTCCTTACCGCCTGTGGAACAAACCACGGATGGTTTAGAGGCATGTAGTAGCGGTAAGCGAATACCAAAACGTACCACGTCATATGGGTCCACCCGGAGCCCCCTGCTGACCACTTTTGGAGACCTCCTAGCTACGCCGATGCACCGCCGAAGCGACGGCCATTCGTCGACGCCACAACGCGTTCGTTTGTTTGTTGCTCACATTACGTGAACGCAGTCAGGAACTATACCACGCCTGAAGGCTTACCTATAGCGTCTCAGGGATGTTAATATTAGCGGCGCATGCAAAGAGCCCGTGCAAGGACGTGTGTATATACGAATCTGCGCCCCTTGCCGGTATGCCGATTTTGAATTTGTATAAGTGTTTATAACCCACTCTCCCTTGTAATGCATATTTGACACTTAGGTAATTTTAAATAATGAATAACTAAATAAACGTATCAGACACTAACGAAATAGTAACGGGATGTTGGGCAAGTGCTGATCAACTGAAGATTAGATCATCATAGCCTTACATAAACAATGATCTAGGAATTATTCAAAAGCGTGGAGAACGTCGAGAAGCGAGAACTTCAGAAAGGGGCCGACGAAAATTCGCCTGCATCTGTCGTCTGGTTGATCTGGCTTTTTATAGCAGTGCTATCCTGGAGTGCCCCGTGGAAAACGCGGTCTCTGGTTTGCGGTGCAGCACTAGTCGCGGGGGCTCAGCGAGTCCTCTTGCTGAGCACAAGGTCGCAGGATCGATATCTGGCCGCACAGTGGAGGCACATTGCAAAGGCGCCTGTGCACTGAGATTTCAGTGGTCGTTTAGAATCAATGATCTACAGGTAGAACATCGAGTTATGCTTGATGGACTGAACACGGGAACCTTGATTCGTGTTACCAGCGCGATTATAACGGAACACAAAGAGGAGACACCACAAACAAAATTTTATTGGTTTAGGCTAATTCTGTCACTTATATTGCTGAATATAAACGGCTCTAAACAGACGGGGATTTTTCCTGATGACTCTGCACGTCTTTTAGATAGTACGTGATCTGTCGTGGTGCTGTGTCACTTCGCAAGCACAATCAATCAATCAATCAATCAATCAATCAATCAATCAATCAATCAATCAATCAATCAATCAATCAATCAATCAATCAATCAATCAATCAATCAATCAATCAATTATCTCTTGATTACGTGTCATTCCGTTGCTCCGTTTGCCTGTAGCTGCATGTACTGACCTGGTCTATTTCTGCTTCTTTTTCGCCTCCATCACTCAGTGCTCAAATTTGTCAAATACTGAGCTTTAAGTTCATAGATTCTACGTCCCAAATGGACCCAGACGTTATTCGTGACTACATTCGTGTGTCTGAATATTATAGCAACTGTGTGCAAAGTTCACTTTCACTTCTTTTATTTCTTGTTTTTTAATCATCGCGGTCGACAAGCGACCTCTGCTGGGGACAGAGGATGCAACCTTAACATTCCAAATCGGCAACCATCTACGACTTTTTTTGGTAATAATTATCAGAGTTAACGATAATCAGCGGCGCGCCAGACGGATGAAGTCCACTTCAGTGCGAAAACCCATCCCTGAGCTTTTCACATGCCTCATCCTGCGCAAACCACGCCCACCCTATATATGCGGATAGAAAGAATGCACAGAGAAACAAACAACAGCGATCAGATAACAAACGCGGTTTAACGAAATGTAACTTACCCATAAATAGAAAAGAGAAAAAAGACGTAACGAATTAGAATGCCGATTAATGCGTGTTTCGCGAAAGCGCGGATCACTGTGTCGGTCAACAATGCGTTACATTCAAAGAAATTCGAGGCACACACGAAGAAGCCTTTGCCGAAACATGACTGACGAAGTAAATTGGAATACATGTGCGAGTCAAGATTACGATCTCTTGACGAGCCCGGTAAATATACAAATATAAAGAAGCTAATCACCGGAACAGGTGGCACAAGCACTTGCGCTCGCCGACATGCGGCGTCGTCCTGCAGCAGTCCCCTATCGCATTTGATGGATTTTGAGACGGGACAATTAAGCACTGTCACGTAGTAGCGCCGACCTTATAGGGTTTATATATATATATATATATATATATATATATATATATATATATATATATATATATATATATATATATATATATATACCTGTTGCACAGCGACGGCCGGGACCAGCTTTGGCCTCTTTCTCCCGTTGTCGCGGAGGAAAAAGATGGTCGGCATCAACAGGTGTCCGATCAAGCAAAGAAAGAAAAAAAGGCGGCGGCACGGCGGCTCTCTCAGCGCCCGACTGGCCGCGCTCTCTCTTCAAACTGCACACACCGCTTTTCCCCGCAAAAATCCATCAACTGCCGGGACGCGTCGCGCCCCGCGGTTTCTGCAAGGGCGCAAACCGTGCACACTGCACTGCTTTATTGGTCTCCGGCGCTATGCCGGCGCTACTTTTTCAAGCCAGGCAAAGGCACCCGGGAGTTCAGCGAAAAGCTTCGAGGCGGCAGAACTTTCTTTCCCTCGGTTTTTCTCTTCTCTTTCAGGAGCTTCGCTTGCCTATTGGTCAAAGATGACGACACCCGCACGATGCTATTGGCCGACCCGAATCACGTGCCCTGCGAGCGGTGCTTCGATGCGAAGCAGGGAGCGCACTCGCGTCGTCTGCTCAGCGGTGCGGCCGCGTCGTCTGCTGGGGATCGTCGAGCAGGCGATTTCAACGAATAGGAAGGAGCAAGAAAAATAGTGGATAAAAAGCGGCAACTGACAAATCAACTCGGCGAAGGTATTAGGACCTCGCGCAAACCAACATCTTTCGCTTTTGCGGTGAGAGGTTTCAAGCTTAACTTGAGCAACAGGTGCGTCCAGCTGAATGCGCGTCTCTTGGCCCATTGCGAACAACGTGCTCTCGAGTCCTCGCTAGAAGAGACACGCTGCCTCAGTTTGCATGGCGGAAACAGACGAAAATTCGCCTCTGGCGGGCGAGCCCAAGGCGTCGTTGGTCAACGAAGGTGGCTGCAACGCGGCTGCTTCTGATCGGCACGAGCAGCATTCGTCATCAGCCAACAACTCCGGTTCTCAGGCCGTGACGGAAGTCTGCTTGACTCCCCGCTCCGACGCCAAGGATGCGACGGACAGTTTGGACCGGAAGTCCGGCGACAGAGAAGTATGGGGCAAGAAGGCCGATTTCCTCCTGTCCGTGATTGGATTTGCTGTGGACCTCTCCAATGTGTGGCGCTTTCCCTACCTCTGCTACGCGTACGGCGGGGGTAAGTGTTATCGCTCACTTCTCCCAGATGAGTGTTCTCCCAAAGTCTATCTCATACATCGAGCTCAAACCTGGAACGGCCTCAGCTTATAAGGACTAAATTAAGGCCGGGCCGGATAAACTGTAGTAGAAATTGCAAGCGCACCTTCGTTAGTCAGCTGCGCGCAGTTGGGTACCCAGAAAATAAAATATATGGCAATTTATAAATGGAATAACAGCACGGATTTATATTACTTACAACTGTGCAAATGCTATTTCTCGCACCATCACTCTCGTAGGCAGATATACGAATCATCTTAAATAGCGACAGTATAAGCGTTACAAAGAACAAATAGATAGCGGTCCCGCTTACTTGCTGTCTCTAGTGCTTTGGGGTGAGTGGTAAAAAAATAAACCGTGATTAAAAATCGATGCGCGATCTAGTCAATAAGCGCCTAATCTTACTCTTGAGTTGCGCTGCACAGCGTATGCACATGCGCCGCGCAAATCGATTTTTATTTCAGGTGTGAGTATCCTAGTGGCACTTCGCAGAATTTCGCTGAAGTCAGTTGGTTTTGTCGCGAACCGAGGACAATCGGCGACGCAACTGCCAAGGAAAGGCTGCAGGGTGAAAGAAATACCGCGGGTCCTGAGCGTTGCACGCACGCGCATAACTCGTTGCAATGCCTCATCGTCGCCTGCCTTGCCCCGACAGAGGCGCTGAAACGGAGGCAATACGCTAACGAGCCTGAGCGGAGTGGGGCACAACTGCCAGACTCCGCGCTTGTTCACCGTATTTATGCCGCATGCAGCACTTATACGGGCCATTTACCAGCTACGGAGAAGACAAGTACCCGTAGCAATCCCTGTGACGGATGCGAAAAGTTGAACTGGCATGCAGTAACTTGATTTGGGCGAACTTGAAGCAGCGCGAAGAAGACGAAGACAGCAATCGACTAACACACACAGTAGGACAAGCGCAGTTGAACTGACGTTTTATAGGGTTCTTTTAGACCTGTATATTGATTTTTTTTGAAGCCATGTGGCTACCAAAACCGCGAAATGCTTCACGGACTTAGTTCTCCGTCTCTGCTGCAACCAAGTCTTGGCGTCAAAAGAACATCCCGGCATCCGTGATGTCCTTCCCGGATCCTTAGCTCTCCACCTTCGTCCTATATACCCTTCACAGCATGAACGCAGTATGGACACGGCTCTCGGGAAAAGCATCGGCATAGACAAATAAAATATCTGCTTTACAGAGAGACAGAGAGAGATAAAGAAAGAAGACAGAACTGGAATCATTAATATGCACATTTATCTTAGCTAATTGAAAATAGTCGCGCATGAAATTGCGCACGATCAAGTATGGGGGTTTAGAAGGCTACGCACATGTAAAATGTGCGTCCACATGGATGATGCCGCTGCGGTCGTATCGGTGTTCACGTTGCTTGTTTTAAAGCGGTTCACGGAGAAACTGACTGAATCACGCAGTTTCTTAACGTGCCCCCCCCCTCCCCTCCCCCAATGGGACACAACTGTAATGACGATGAGAAACGCCGTATATAGCGGACGGCTCCGCATTAACTCTGACATCCTGGGGTTCTTTAGGGCACACATAAGTCGAAGTACACGAGCGTTCTCGCATTTCGCCCCCATCGAAATGCAGTCGCCGTGGCCTGGCATCGAACCCGCGACCTATAGTGCTCAGCAGCACGAGATAAGCAGTGAGCAACGTGTTTGATGCAGCCGGCCACAAGATGCACGAACATATAGAACAAAAGCGTGTTACAAGGATTATCAACCACGCGATATTACCGAACGATTACTAAACGATAGAGCTAAAATGTCTGCCAAGTTTTTTTTTTGATCAGCGCTCCATCATTATCATTATCATAATAGGCGCTTCTAACTATCCGTCAAACGATAACACGTCTTTCCATGGAAATGTTCATATTCGTTCGCTTCGCATCAGTTCCAGAAAAAAAATAAGCCAAAATCCAAAAATAAACGAGGCGTCAACTCATTGCACGCCAAGGGCATCCACTATCAGGCGATGCCCGCAAAATCCAACTTCTATATACGGCCTGTGTTGCAACATTCTAGTTTTTCCGTCGTAGCTTTGAACACTAGCTGTAGCATCTCCCTTCATGCAAATTGCTCGCTTGAACAAGGTTACTGGTTGAACAAGGTCACCACGCTTATTGACGCTCTAGTGTCTACTAGTGAGTCCACACTTTTTCCATTTATGTCCTAACATATAAAAGGTTTGATTTCAAGAGGTACACATTTCTCGTTTCAACGCAATGGTCGAACTCAATATTCAGATATTCTCGCTTTTCGCCATGCACTTCAGTACTTAGTGATTGGATATTGGGCTTTTTTTATGGGTCTTCTATTAGGCGATCACAGGATACATACTTGGGCAAGTAAGCAAGTCATCTGTGGCAATCGGAGAGTGTGTGGGCGCACTTCTTTGCGAGTCTCATCAATGGCAGGACTGCACAGTGCGGAAGGCTAGGGTCGGCAACGTAGACCAATCATCTCTTCTAAAGAAAAGTAATCCAAAAGCGTCCCTTCTGTGTTTAGTGCATCGTCCCATCGGTCAATCGGATTTCACTTAAAAGCGGAAAGCTATCCTTCCATTTGTGCCGTTGGTGACTGCACCGGCTTGTAATTAGAAAGTCATACCATTTCCCGACGTTATCCGATAAAAAACGGCGCATGTAACACAACTTGTCGTCCGAAGACATCCACTGCTTCTTTGTACACACGCATTCATAAAATATTAGCCACAATGTGGCTGTAGTGGACCGCCCATCGAAACAATCGGGCTTTATTTCATGGATGTATAGTTTCTGGGATTTCGGTGAGTTGCACGCGGCTTCAAGAACACGTCGCGGCAGCTTGTGCTGTATATGGTTTGTCGCTGCGTCAGCCTTTGCAATTAAATGTTAGCCGCGCACTCAATCTTCCTCTTGGAACGTGAATCTCCCGGATACATTTTCTCAATTTCGGATGTAGAAGCATCGATGAGTACCGCATGCCTTTCCCGATCTCTTCGCTCAGTTTACTCTTCTTGCTTACTTCCTATATGTGGCGCACATACCCATTACGGGGAATTCGGCGCTTAAACGGGTGTCGGGAGAGAAAACGTGAGAGAAAAAGTATATTCTGAGCGATGATGCGGAAGCAGTTCCGACCAAGTCGCAGATACCTGAAGGAGCACTGGGTCTTCGCCATCAGGCTAGATGGTATTCACGGTCGCCTGCCCATCCGCTCTTACGAGCGTTATTTCGAGCCACCATGACTGGCTGCGCCAAATATAATATACGAGTTAAAGTGCACTCATTTATTTACAAGCGTGCCTCTTGGCCCTCCTCTTCTTCCTCTTCCTGTCACTCGAGTCTTCTTCTTTTTCTCCGAAACATCACAAGCATGTCCGAGCAGTACAGCTGGCGCGCAGCTTTTCACGATACCTCGTCTATCACGTTTCGGGGCATTGCGACGCCGTCGACGTAACGTGCACGAGCACTACGTGTGGCATCATCTCCCGCCGGCGGGCTTGGCACCGTCACGTCGCGTGCTAAGATAACGGGGAGCAGTGGGAGCGACAGGATTTTAGCCAGGGCAAGTGTCACTCTGACGCGAGATAGGAGACGAGGTGGGCACATGGATCGGCGTGATCTTGCATAGTTCACGTTACCGAGCTTACAGAGGAACCTACTTTAAGCTCTCGTGTAGGCGGGAGAGAAGCTTGTCGCTCACTCACTGACGGCGAAGCGCGACCGGAGTAGAAACCAGGAGGGCGGCCGCCGTGGTGCTGCCGGCTCTCGTAGCCTCTTTTCTAAGGCGCCATCGACGCACAAAGCATCGCGAGAGCGACTTGACGAACCATTTCAGGGTGGCACATACGGTGGGAGCGCGCGAGGTGCAGCGCCTGGAATGCCATGGCGTGATGGCGGCCATATGCAGAAAGACAAAAAGGCTAACGACCGTCGGTGTCTTCGTGCACGATGACTACGTGGCGCTATTCTCTCTTCACGTCGCGAACCTCATGTGCACCAGAAGCATTTCTGCGGCATCGTTTGTTTCATCCCTCAAACGCAGCTCACTCTTCGCTGAGAACTTCGTGCGCATAAAATTCTTTTCTTCCACAATACGTGGGAAGAGCTTGTCGAGGCTCATAAGATCAGCCAACTAGAGCGACTCACGCTCACACCCACCGGACGTGAACTATTGCGCTACCTCAACTACAGTGAAAGCTTCATTGCAGACACAGACCTGAAAGCAAGAATCCCACCTGCAGTCCGGGACTGTATCAGCGTTGCAAGTATACTGCGCAATATGCATCCAACTTACCATAAGGAGCGTCGGCAAAGCAGAATCCGCGCATTCAGCAAGAAATACGGGAGAGACCCTGATACGAGGTACACCGATGCTGCCCGGTATATTAAACGCAACGCCTTTGCCCTAAGCGTCACGGATCACCAAGGCAAAGAATTTGCAGCTGTCACCATCCGAGCAAGGGCCCCCGAGACTGCAGAAGAAACGGCAATCGCTCTGGCAATAACAACTTGCCCTGAAGTAGCAGTAATCCAACAGACTCCCAAGCAGCAGCTCGCAACTATCAAAAAGGACGCATATCAGAAACCGCACTCAAAATTCTTAGAAATCACATCGCACGCGCCCCGCTCCCCGACACCCACATCAACTGGGTTCCAGGCCATCAGGGCACGGCAGGAAATGAGGCGGCACACGCCGCTGCCCGCGAGCATACCAGCCGGGCTTTCCTGCCATCCCACACTAGGCCGGCCACCAACGTTGATGACATCGCCCTAAAGTACTCGGAGCTTCTGTAACACCACCGACTCAGCAGAAGAACGTACGCTTCACCACACAAGAATCTGAGCAAAGAAATCATCCTGCGCCGCCTACAGACCAACACTTACGTACACGGAATAATCATGCACAGACTATATCCTACGCAGTACTTGTACACATGCCCCCATTCCGACGTTCCGGACACCCTGCAACACATGGTCCAGGATTGCCCACTGCGTGACACATCCGCAGACCCTACCTCACAAGCTCCACAAGACGACTCCAAAGAAGGCCGCCCCATAGAAGCACAAAAGGAGCGCCCCAACTCACCGCACATCTATACGACAATTTAAACGTGGGAGGCCAAGCTTTCCTCTGATGACCTGGACGACCAATGCAGTCTCGTCGCCCGGGCCAAGGAGGCAGCCCAAGCCAGAGAGTTCTTGGAAAAAGGAATCCTCCCACCCAGGGTGATCCGGGTCTGACTCGGATTAGCGTTTCAGAAAATAAAAGTTTAGTTCTCTCTCTCTCCGCCTCAACTCGAAAGCCGCACTCGTGGGACGTTTCGGAACCACACCTTGTTGCCAAATTCTGCGCAACTGGAATAGAAGCTTCCGAGGCTGACGTTCGACACGCAGAGCTGCATGCAGCGCAGACGCACAAGCATGTCGCGCACCCGAATAACTTGACTCGCGTCAGCTGTGTAGCTTCCACTCCACATAAATATTGTTGTGAAACAGCAGCCCTAGAGTAGTTTTCTGGCCGCTTGTGGTACCTTCAGTGCATGCATGTACTATTGTTATTACCGCAATGCAAGAGCACAAACTACACAATCCTTTGGCGGTGAGGGCGTGTCGGTCGTGACAATAAGTTGATTGGATAATGAATGAAGCTACGGACCAAGATATAGTAATGCGCATCTATCTGATCGAGAGGGAAAGCGTGATTGTCGAAAAAGATAGAGGAATTATGGATGCTTATGGTATGTTTACTCTGTTGTTTATAAGTACCGATCGCAAATAGGAGCGCAACGTGTATGCTCCTCCGGCTAAAGCCCTGTCTTGGTTTTATTATGATTATTAACTTATTTCACACAGCCATTTCGTTTTGAATAAATTTCATTGATTAATTCATTTCGTCAAAAAATATTGCATGGACCAGTCAAACAGAATGAACCACTCAAAAGAACACCACGTGAGCCTGCTGGAAGCGTAAGAAAGAAGGAATAAGAGAAAAAGACACAGCACGGCACACAGACAGATGGAGAGCAATTTGAATTTCAGTTTAGCCTTTCCGTTTATTTCCGATTATCTTGTCCGATAATTCATCCCACACTTGGCCCAATCCCTGAAATTTTCATAATAAAAGAAGAGGGAAGTTGTTGCCTATCCTAATATGTGGTACACATTTGTGGTCCGAATATGTGGTCCTAATACACGGTCCATATTTTTATGAACAACAAAACAGCGCAACACAACGAACGAACGAACGAACGAACGAACGAACGAACGAACGAACGAACGAACGAACGAACGAACGAACGAACGAACGAACGAACGAACGAACGAACGAACGAACGGACGAACGAACGAACGAACGAACGAACGAACGAACGGACGAACGAACGAACGAACGAACGAACGAACGAACGAACGAACGAACGAACGTACTAACTAACTAACTAACTAACTAACTAACTAACTAACTAACTAACTAACTAACTAACTAACTAACGAACGAACGAGCGAACGAACGAACGAACGAACGAACGAGCGAGCGAGCGAACGAACGAACGAACGAACGAACGAACGAACGAACGAACGAACGAACGAACGAGCGAGCGAGCGAGCGAGCGAACGAACGAACGAACGAACGAACGAACGTACTAACTAACTAACTAACTAACTAACTAACTAACTAACTAACTAACTAACTAACTAACTAACTAACTAACGAGCGAACGAACGAACGAACGAACGTACTAACTAACTAACTAACTAACCAACTAACTAACTAACTAACTAACTAACGAACGAACGAACGAACGAACGCATAGACAGGCAGACAAACAAACAAACAAACAAGCAAGCAAGCTATTTCTTATACTATTTAACAAGCAAATGAGAAAGATTAGCTGTCGCCAGCAAACTGCGACAACTCCAGTTAACCTCGCCTCAATAAAGAATATGGCAACAGCCAGTGCAGTTTCTTTTGTTTCTCTCGATTACTTGTGAAAGGCTGCACGTGACGAAATGTCACTTGGTTGGCTGAAACCTAGTCCAAGCCTATTAACTACTTACGTTCAAAGACACTAGCGCTTGCGGTGGTAGCGTGTGCCATTGCATCACCAAGGGCGAATCGGGCGCGGTAGTTTTTTACTTTGCCACGACGTACAACAGGCCCGCGTGTTTAATAGGAGGAAGTCGCGCTTAGCAACTGCTAGTCTATGTATTCCCTTCAGGCGCTGTGTACAACTATGCTTGCCAAGATGGTACCTGATCGTACTGATCATAATAATTATATTTAAAACCTGTGGCGTGTATTTTTGTACACTTCTTATTGGACCTGTGCTGCACGTTTGAATAATATGACTAAAGTGTTTTATTAAAACGAGTTCGAAATTTGACCGCTGGGTGGTTGCTGTGAGTGCCAGTGTGTCGTCATGCAGCAGGTTCACTTCTTTCATTGTTTTTCTTCACGTTCTTTAATGTGGTGGTATAGGTTGTCTCCAAATATGGTAGAAATGAAATAACTCATGTCCTCATATCTGATGTTCCTGTAGTGTAGAGACTTGTCATACGGAGTCCATTCTATAAACTTTAGAAAATTGCCTGAAGAGCCCAAAATTCTTATACTGTTCTGCACGTGCATGCTTTCCATGATTTTAATGAAGCAAGATATGTGCATTGTCAAACTATATTTTCAACGGACAGAATTAGCTGACACCTCAAGGGGGCTATGGTACAGAATAGAGCATAGCGAATGCTAGTTTTATTTCTTTACAGATATACTGCCATTCGCATTTCATGAACGCAGTGCAACTGCTTCCACACTGCATGTTCACTCGTGGTCCATGTTACCGAAATAACGAGCTGGCTGCAAAGAATATCAGCACCTTCGAGTCTGAGGCCAGTAAGTAATCCGGCAGAGATTCCCTATTGACGGTAGTTGACATGCGAAAACTTCACAGGCATTCGCGCTGGCAAAGTTACTAAAATGTAGGAAAACAGAAACGAACGAGATTGGTGTGGAGAGAAAATATTGCTTGGTACGCGTACATCGTCCTCGTACTTCTGGTTTGTGTGTTTACTGCACATAACCTTAGCAGGGCAAATACCTGTATGGTAAAGGATCACTCGCATGCTCGTCGAACCACATGGCTGTGCGTAAGTCACGAACGAATGCGTTCGCATGTTTTACCTCAGCGCTTTTTTGCCACTCGCTCCTCTCAAGCGAGTACACGGCTCGTGGGCCCATTTCTTGGACCCACGAGCACCGCCGCATATCTTAACTTTGCTGCGTGCTCGAGCGAGACACTGGGATGTATAGATTTCGTTCTCTGTTATTGTGTATTTTGTGCGAGTGCGATGTGCTTTGTGTGTGCGTGTCGTTTCGCACGTTTGCGTTTTCATCTCGAGCAGAGCGTCATACACGTCAGCCCCTCGTTAAGAGCCTCATTCGCGCAAACATAAAACCTATCGAGCGTTTCTCTGCTGTCGTGCACGTGTGCGTTGATTGGAGTTCAGCTAGCAGAAAATGTCGCCTGAAATGATAACACCATGTCGAAGGCTTCGCGCGCTTCGCAAACGTTCTTGACGGTGCGGCGAAGTTCGCTAGATGTTTTCGGCGAAGGCGCAGCTTTGGAGCTGCCGGGGGAGCTGGGTGTTGCAGCTGCGTCTGTTGTCGGCTGTCAACACGGTGACAGGCGTACGAGATCGGCGGATACACAACGCCTGGCGGAGGGACGAATCGGCCGATGGTCCGTAGAAGAATAGCTGCTGAGCGCCGAACTTATTGCCAGTCACCTCGAGCAGTACTCGTGTATAGCTTCACGATTAGCGCAACATGTGCAGCTTATGCTCACTCATCAGCAGCTACGCGGTGTTACGGCCAGCTCTTTACTACGTTTCATTCGGACTCCTGGCTATTGCTGAAACGGCCCATGTCTGTCGGGTGGCTGCTATTTACTTAACTTTGGGCGGCTCCGTTATTCTTAAGTGTTTTATTTTATGTTGCTTATATTGTTATAAAGTTTCTTACTTTTAAGTTGGTGTCATATACACTGCCGATACTGTTACTCCTCTCTGTCTCGTATAACGTTCGCGTCGCTCTTTGCAAGCGCACCTGTAGTCTGTCATCGCAATTTTTATTCTGCGAAAAAAAAGAATATAAATACTGAGTTTGGACAAAGGAATATGCAGTGCCTCACCACATGCATATCACACCAAAGCTGACGAAGGAAAACTTAGAGACATCATGAATAGGCCAGTGTCATAGATAACATTCACTAAAAGACAATAAAAAGATTATTATAAGATGTGAGGAGGCAGAATACGTGAGCTCACACTTACAGGAGAGCTAACGAGAACAGAGCGCAAAAATGAAGTGGCCGTTTTACCGAATTCCACTTGCGCACACTGTCGATGCGGTAATGCTGCGGGAAACGAAGTTTCACAATGTACACATTGCCATATATTCTGTGAATTCTATGTGGGTGATGGCCGAGGACTGGCCACGACGTTGTGTACACGAACACGCACTGGCCGAAAGCAGTGCTTCGACCAGTCGTGGATAATCAGAAAAGAAAAAAAAGTTTCCAAATGCAATTACGACAGTTGTCATCAGTTGTCTGCGACGTTTACGTCCTGCCTCACGGTTTATCGCATGCACACGGCGATCAATTCCGCCTGTTATTTCCTCTTGACACGGTTGTCCGATGGTGTGCAGCAAGAACGCCGCAAACGCTGAACGTAAATGTCCGATGCTGTAATAGTGGCACACGTGTCGCGTTCTAATCTCGCGTCAAGCTAACGCACGAGTGCAGTCGGAAGTCGTGAGCGAGAGGAGGATGCCTATTGTCTGCATCCTGCACCAAACTTACTGGCGCGAGTCAGAGCTAGTCATAAAAATGCGTATGCCGTTCGAAGTAAATACGGCCTGACTTATCCCCTTCCAGCGACAATGTGTCGAATGTTCCATCTTCAAGTACAAATTTGCAGTAATAATACTAATTTAGGCTGCTTTCGATTATAAGCGATCCCTGCCCCTGCTTTCGCAATTGCGCAGTCGACTCCCGTTAACGCGATCTCGAAGGGACCGTGAACAACTGTTCGTCAAATCAGAAGTTCACCTTAGCATAATTAATCGACAAAACTAAAAATATACTACTGCGGGTGCACCCAAATACCAAATACGCAAAACAATAAATGCAACGGCATGGAAACAAGAATGCTGGAAGTAAGAAGTCACATTTGTTAAATTTGCATGATAAGAAGCCTCGCTTTATGCACTTTTAATCAATTTATTGTGTCATCAGTGCGCAAACCTGTGCACTGTTACAAAATCGGACAGTTAACCTAGCTTGTTCGAAATTTATTCATTACCATAATGTAAAAAAAAAAAAAATGTGCATAGTGTTCTGAGCGATATCAGCAGCATCATGTGTTAACACCGCTAGTTTTTGTGACTGCTGGCCAGTGTTGGCACTTTAATTATCGGCCTCTAGAGGCATTTCTTGCAGCTTTCTTGACCTTTTCATGTCAACTCAAAGAACCCACCGGAAGTAGCGAGCCCTGCATATAGCAGCCCTGACATCTTCAGCTTTTATTGAACCATCTCTCTCTCTCTCTCTCTCTTTAGTATCTTCTCGGTTATTGTTTCTAAGGTGTCAGTATGCAGGGTTCCACGTCATCGTTGACTCTGGCGTAGATGTTTGTGTCTACAGAAGCATGATTTGCTTGTCGTGCAGCAAGCAGAATACCAGCATTAGTAGTGACTCCAAAAGTTTGACTTAAGCGAATTAGCGAATCATGTTAAGCGAGTCCCCCCCCTTCCCCCCTTTCATTTTATTGCGTCTATGTGAAACCAACCAACTGTTCACACATTAATCGCGTTCGTCTTATCGGGCGCTAACGGGAGCTAACGCTAAAGAAAAAAAAAGGGGGCGTGAGGAAAGAAAGAAGCAGTCTCGTTGCTTTTTTTTCTTTGTTTTTCCGGGCTTAGAGCTGCAGTGACCTCAGTGACATACGTGGCATTTCCTGGCACTAGTCGAAAGACGCGCAGAACTTGCGGAACGCGTTGTGTAAATCAGGTAACGGAATGTCCAACCATGGCTAAATATAGTTTGCCCATCTGCTGTAATTTGTATAACGTCTTCTGTATATATGTACCTGTAATGAAACAATGAACTTGAACGAAAGCATTTGTGCTAATGCAAGCACGTGTTGCCAGAGGCATGGCGGCGAGGGATCGGATTATACGGGGACTCAGGTATAGATTTGCTTACGGCACAATGTAGAGGGGGAGAAGGCTCGATGGGTGGGAGCGGGCGATGCCGATTCCAACACGGAGTGCTGCAGACAGCGTGCGTGCGTCCTGTCGCGTCCCGCTGATTCACTCAGCGAGAAGTTGCGGGCTGTGCACTGGAGTGTCTGATTGCGGGCGCAGCGTTCGCGACGCGCACCCAAGCTGCGCGCCCCCAAGTCCGGTCAGACGCGCCCCGTTCCGCTAAACTCCAATGGGCAGCCAGCGGGAGAAACAGCGGTGAAGCCACTTTGCTCACGTCGCTGGGTTGCCTCATGCTGGAATTTGCAAGCCTGCATCGCCCGCTCGGCTGAATAACTGCATGGGATCACAGGGTTCACAAGTGTGCCGTTATTTGCAGAGTTGCCAACATTTTCTTCGAATGTACATCGCTAAACTGAGACAATGAAGTCGCTGGATTTTTACGAAGCTTGGCTCCATTGTCGCTAAAATTGTCGCTAAAACTGTCGCGTGAATTATACATAGTATAGGAGTTTTTGGAACGCTGTAATATAATCTAACATGGCGTAACGCATCTATGTAAATGTGTCACGTTCGTCTAGTGCCCATGTGGTGAGGGATAAACCGGGAAATTACCAGAAAGGTGTAGGGGACCTTTATTTTTTTAAACATTGCCTTGACATTTTGAGATTGTAAATCTAGACGGGTCAATAACACGGGTCACCTGATTTTTTTTTCTCAAATATGGACTTTGTCCACGTTATGTCTGCAAATTTTCCAGTATTCAGCGCTCATGTAAGGAGAAAAACATCATGCGACATGACCTTGTCATGTTTCTAACAGGGCAGTGACAATTACGTAACTTTTATGCAGGTCAGTACTATATTGCCACCTTTTAATCCACCTGAAAGGTCCAGGCAATGTTGATTTGTTCAAAAATCGTGAGAAGCGGAGGCAGTGCGTTCAGATTCGCGTGAACAAGCCCAGCAGGTCCGAAACTTACGCCTTTCTATAGTTTATCTGTCCTATTATTCAGCTGCTGTGTTCTGCAAAACTTACTGCAATAAGATTTGGTACTTAATTTACTGCTTTACTTGCGAACGTCCATCAATCGAACATACTAGTGAAACTGCAGTGCTCATCCGCAGCATTAAAACATATTCAAATGAGTTTCATAAACGATGAAAAAAAATAAATTCTGTGAGCACAATGGGAAGCTTGTTTGCCTCGCCGCAATTAACCGTAACGTATGGCCTCCGTGAGGGCAGACAATCGTTGCTTCATTATGTACACAGCTATAACCCACGGGCCGTTATACAGAAACCCTAGGCCGCCTTCTTGTAGATTTTTTTTTTCAATATCGAAGCGCGTTCTAAAATGTCGATCACAAAGCAACTTTCTCACTTTCGAAATCGCTAAATATCGTCAATGTTTCTGTCACGTCGCAGAAAAAAAAAAGAAAAGAAAGCGAAAGGGTCGTGGGTAGCTCAATAGAAAAAAAAAGAATTGTCACCAAACAAACCGAAAGGTGGTTAAGTCGATTGAGAAATCGCTAATATAAACTAATCTGAATCGTTATCTTACGGTTGTGTTTCCAAACCACGCGACCGCGTATCTCTATTGCGGGAATTCGGAAACGATATGCCTCAATTCTGATAGTGAAAATTCGATGATTTATTGGTAAACGTGTTCATATGGACATAATGTTTCGCACCCTCTCGCACCCACTTTTAGAGCAAGCGTACTTAATCTAGACTCCAGACACCATCTACTATCTGCGCGGTTGAGACAGAGGGCTTAATGGCAGCTGACAACCAAAGTCTTGACGAGCAGGCACTGCAGCGGCAAGCATGCGAGATGAAATGGCTGAGCGCTAGCCTCGGCCATTCGTTGTGTCAGTAACCGCAGTCCTCCGTTAGAAATGGAACTGTCAACTACAAGCGTTGCAAATTTTACAGCGAAGCTGTATATGTGTAGCCGGTTCGTCCGCACGTCCGTACCTCTGTTGCCTGTGCGCCGAAAACGCCTCCGGCGAAACCATGTGCGCATGCGCGAAAAAAATAACTTAAAAGAGAGATAGAGAGGCGCGCGATTGGCTTTGCCAGTGGTGACGTCGTTGCTCTTCATCGCAGCCGAGCGCGCGCGCGACAGTTTCTCTCCGGCTCCGAAATGGGCAGGTCACACGTCATACGTATTCCTGAGGAGCAGGCAGCTTTCGATCAGCAACACCGCGAGCAGAACCGGGAACGAGCTCGTCTACGCCGTGCCGATGCTGCAGCCCAGGCACAAGAACAGGCTCGTGCAGCCGAGCGCAAGCAGCAACTGCGTACGGAGGACGCGGCAGCCTGCCAAGCCGTCGTTTGATGAACCGTCGGGATTAACCCAGTGATAAACACCGGGGCCGCGCGTTTCAGCTTCGCTGATTAACCATCTGTACAGAGTGCTTGGGCGGTGTTTTTTGTTTTGTTTATAGGGACCCTTCTCAACCGGCTAGTTCGCGTACTATAAACATATGGCGCTTGTGCACTGTGACTATAGCCATTTGTTGCGTCAAGAACCGCTCTCAGCTTCAGTGGTGGTTCGATTCCCGGTCGAGTTCCTACACGGATGGAATGCAACAACGCTCCGGCGCTTAGCTATACATGTGCACATCAAAAAACGACAGATGTGGTCGATGTGAATCCGGAGCTCCGGCACCACCGCGTCCCTCGTGACCGACGGTCCAATTACATGAGGACGTTGAACACCGCATCTGAAAGAGAAGGTTCCGTCGCGAAGCCACCCGGACTTTCCAGGCCGTGGTTGCTGCCTCGCCGAAAAGCATATAGAAATCGAATGTCAGACGGTGGGCTCGAACCAGGGTCTCCCATCACAGCAGCTCGATGCTCAAACCGTGAGGCCGCAACCGCGCGTCTCTCGTGCCAACCAGCTCTTCGAGGCGCCGCGTGCGCCGCCACACCGCGCAGCACGGGTGGACGACGAGCGCGCGCCAGTTTCCTTTGCGTCAAGCACGCGCGAATGAAATGGGCAAATTAATAGCGTGTGATTAAGCGCTTTACGAAAGCTTCGCTTCGCACAGATCCCAAAATGGGCGTGAATTTGCTAAATATGCTGTACGCGTACTCATTTAGGTGGAGCTGCTTCTTAGTGTATGGGCAACTGTGGCATTCTAACGTGGATCATTACCTCATCAGGGCGCCGTGTTTTGTGTTCACAAGTGAGAAATATCGAAAAAAGAAAGATGAACCACTCGTTAATGGCGTTCTGTCAAGTCTGCTTAACTGTATAGATATGTACTGTCCTCCTATGCTTTCTTTGTCCTTGTTTCCTTGCGCCACAAGCCCGCAATAAAATGCCAAACCATCACCTAACTCAAACCAAATTATTGCTGTGGCTAAAAAATCTTGGGATTATTTTTATCAAAGGCAAAGTTCCGAGAAGAAAAAAAGATATGATGACTGATTGGCACCGCAAATTAAGTCGTCACTCGTCGCTCGCGCTTGTAGATATTTATTTTCTGCTCTTGATTAACTTCTGGCCCCATTCACTGAAACTCAATGAATATATGAGTGCATTCTTTGGGGATTTGGTCGACTAATGAGTGGTTTACATATGCTACGTGAGAATGTTCGAAGCTGAACGGTTCGTCAACAGTCATAACATAAACGAATGACCAAGAATATTACGTACTATTACAAAACTTCAAAACGTGGATGTTTGAAGCTCGCGGCACGACATAGGTAAAACTA
Organism: Dermacentor variabilis; assembly: GCF_050947875.1. Lineage (NCBI taxonomy): Eukaryota > Metazoa > Arthropoda > Arachnida > Ixodida > Ixodidae > Dermacentor > Dermacentor variabilis. The sequence goes on from NC_134570.1 coordinate 17,106,056, forward strand.
GCGCATTTATGACACATTTATGTGAGGTCACGTAGAAATAAAAAAGTCGCAGTTTCGCCCGAAAGGCGAAGCATCGAGTGCGATAGAAGTTAATCGACTACTGTAATCGACTAACTTGTTAACATTCGCTAAGTAACTAAATTAACAAGCATAGTGTCACGCGTGCACAAGCAAACAGCAAACATGAAAACACCTCACTCGACGACTGCGAACACTCGCTGTCAAAACGCTGTCAAAACCGCGGCAGCAGCGAGCCAATTGTCCTTCGTATTGCCTCTCGCTTCAACGCGAATTAAGCGGCGAGGACACAGCGCACACGAAGCTATACCAACACTCGGCGCACTTTGTCACCATCGCAGATTGCTTTCTAGCGGCCGCACCGTACACAGCCCCCGCCGGAGTAGAACGCCCCCCCCCTCTCTCTCTCTCTCTCTCCGGTGTCTTTTGCGAGACGGAAGGCGGCGCAATTCACCCCCGCTTTCCTCCCTTGTGCGTGCGAGATCGAGGTACAATGTCGTCGTATCGTGAGAGACAGGGGTGCGCGAAGTACGCTATATGTGCGATTTGTGCGCTGCGCTGCAGGGTTGGTCTACGAGAGTCCACTCACCTGCGGAAAGTCGTGTGTCTGTAGGCTAAACGGGCAGATGCCTGAATGATCGACTGAGGGAGCATTCCAGAAAACTAAAACAAATGGTGGGCGACCCTAATCTTTGACTTAGGTGTCCCTCTCTTTCTTTCAATTCAATTTTTATTTTAAAAAATATACATTTGGTAATGATAACATTCAACTGATTGGTCTAAGCACACTGCGCTTGTCGACCAACCGGCAGTAGATAGCGCATCTAAATGTATATTACAAAAGTGTTCCACAGAGTTATTGTATCAACATCACCATGCTACCCATTATTTTTCCAAATTCAACAATTCAAAATGATGCGCAGTACACAAAATGCACTGCTTTTCCTCTTACTTTTTTGACAAGACGCTCTCTTAATGCATTGAGTCACAAAAGCAACTGGAGCGCCAATGCATCTATCATATATGCATGTTATCTGCAACACGCAATTTAGAAAAATCCCATTAAACTTGAATATGATGACCCTGTATACAGCAATGCTCGCATCATTTGGACAAGGTGTAATGAGCATGGAAGGGTGGATATGCGACATTTACGTGTCTTCTGACGCTTTGTCCAAATTTTCGGGCCATTCACGCATACATTGTCGGCGACAAGCGCCGGACTGGCGGCTTGCTACGACTCCATGCCAGCCGAGGCACGCTATGGGCGCGTCACCACGTGATGAAATATGGCGGCGCCCATGAGGGCGGGGTCGGCTGTTTCAGCTTGCTGCAACTGCTGACGACGCCAGCCGTTCGGACGGTGCTACATAAATTATATGACACAACATCTGTGCAGCAACATCTGGACACAACCTCTGTACAGCAACAAAGGCGTATGATATGGCGTACATGGTGCTTACACGAATCACGGCCCTTTGGCAGCGTATGTATGGCGAGCGCGGTTTTACTACCTCTTGTCTCGAGAGCCTTACCGCCGGGCAAGCACGATCCCGTATCAGGCCCTGATGTCGCTCGCTTTGTGCTTCCCGGCGGGTCATAAATAGACGTCACTCACATGGGTGTCTGCTAAAAGCGCTACTGTTGCGCTCTTCGTCATTTCAGTCTCTGTTTTCTCACTGAAGGTGGCCAACAACTGATTGCGCGTCTGCAACCGATCATGAACTCCTCGGACTACAACTCTTGCATTAGCGTCAATCGCGTGACTCTCTGGTTAAAATTTTAGTCTAACGTTCACAATTAATATATAAAAAGGGTTTAGGCTAGTTGGTATTAGCAATGAGAAAAGTGCAAACTCAGTATACTCTAGTCATGGCGACCTAAATGTAAAAGTGCGCAAAGAACAGGCTGTTGAACAAGCGATTGGCAACTACGGCATCGATTCTAGGAACACTATATAGAGGAGAGATGTTGGCAGAATTCGCGGAAAGGAATAAGCTGCGAGTAATGGCCACCTGCTTGAGGAAGGATAGCATCAGAAAGTGGGCCTGGGGAAGCCCCACTGATGAAACCAGAAATGAAATAGATTTCATAATTTCTACCGATCCTAACATAGTGCAGGATGTAGATGTATTAAATAGGGTAAAGTGCAGGGATAATAGGTTAGTGAGGCCTAGGATTCACCTCAATAGTAAGAGAGAAAGAGTAAAATTGGTCAAGGAGAAGCAGGCTAACCCGCTAGTAGACGCAGTAAGGGTAAAAGCAGACCCAATTCAGGCTAGTACTTGCAAATAAATATGCAGTCTTAGAACAGAGAGATGAAGATGACATAAAGTTAATGAATGAAACGTAACTGTAGTAGGATGCAACTTACAAAACAGCAGTTGGCAACCAAGGCACACGGACCGCGCGAGTTTGTTACTCCGCCCGCCAATCACAGAAGCAGACAAAATCGTCATCATGTGTCCATTTCAAAATGACGTCGTACTTTATCGGCGGAAGCGATGAGGTGTGCAACAGACATGGACAAAGTCTGAGCATTTCACTCTTCAAAAGTACGGGATGCAGTTCATTTCACTGCTGACCTGATTTTACTCATGAAACTTCAGTCCCAACTGAAATGAAACTTGGAAATAAATGGTTGCAGCGAAGTAAGCGTTTTGTTTCAGTTCAATAAAGAATTAGACTTTCACCGTTCCACTGTATAAGACGAGTGAAAGCGTACAAAATTACGCGCTTATAATTTTATTTTTGCGGTTACCGCCTTATTTAGGTAACGGAAAGTTTGAAGTACGAACTATTTGCAGCCTCGCGGAGGAACAGTGGCTGGCGGTTATGAGGGCGCAGGCGGGGCTTCACTGCAGACTTGAGTTGTATCCGACATGAATCTCTTTGGAAAAAGCTACGAAGATTACACAGCTACCTTGGTTCTTGCTAAGAAAAGTGGAAAGGGGTCGGACAAGGAGACACAGTCTCTCCTATGTTATCCACTGCATGCTTGGAAGAAGTATTCAAGCTATTAAACTGGGAAGGTTTAGGAGTGATGATCAACGGCGAATATTTCAGCAACCTTCGGTTTGCAGATGACACTGTCCTGTTCAGCAACACTCGGGATGAGTTACAACAAATGATTGAGAACCTTAACCGAGAGAGTGTAAGAGTGGGGTTGAAGATTAATATGCAGAATACAAAGAGAAGGATCAATAGCCTGGCAAGGGAACAAGAGTTCAGAATCGCCAGTCAGTCTCTAGAGTCTCTGAAAGATTACGTTTACCTAGGCCAATTACGCACAGGGGACCCTGATCATAGGAGGGAAAATTACAGTAGAATAAAAATGGGTTCGAGTGCATTCGGCAGACGTTGTCAAATCCTAACTGGACGCTTACCATTATCACTGAAAAGAAAGGTGTAAAATCAATGCTTCCTGCCGATGCTAACGTATGGGGCAGAAACTTGGAGATTGAAAAAGAAGCTTGAGAGCAAGTTAAGGACCGCGTAAAGAGCGATGGATCGAAGAATGCTAGGCGTTACGTTAAGAGACAGGAAGAGAGCGGTGTGGATCAGAGAGCGAACGGGGATAGCCGGCACGCTAATTGACATTAAGAAAAAAAATGGAGCTGGGCAGGCCATGTAATTCATAGGTTAGATAACCGTGGGGCCATTAGGGTTACGGAATGGATGCCAAGAGAAACGAAGCGCAGTCGACGACGTCAGAAGACTAGGTGGGGTGATGAAATTAGGAAATTCACAGGGACTAGTTGGAATCGGTTGGCGTGGGACAGGGGTAATATTGGAGACCGCATGGAGAGGCCTTCGTCCTGGGCAATGGACACAAAGCAGGATGATGGTGCTGCTGCTGATAATCATGTATGTATGTATGTATGTATGTATGTATGTATGTATGTATGTATGTATGTATGTATGTATGTATGTATGTATGTATGTATGTATGTATGTATGTATGTATGTATGTATGTATGTATGTATGTATGTATGTATGTATGTATGTATGTATGTCATGATTAGTGGGAGAGCGCCCTTAGTGGGCTATGGTGTTGGGTTGCTAAGCACGTGGTCACGGGATCGAATCCCGGCCACGGCGGCCGCATTCCGATGGGGGCAAACTGCGAAAACACCCGTGTACTTAGATTTAAGTGCACGTTAATGAACTCCAGATGGTCCAAATTTCCGGAGGCCCCCACTACGGCGTGCCTCATAATCAGATCGTTGTTTTGGCTAGTAAAACCCCATAATTTATTTATTTTTAGAGCGCCTAGCAAAAGAACAAGTGGACGGTAAGACAGGCAACAGCGGCGCTCGTTCTTGTTGGTGTCGTCGTAGAGTTATTGCTCTGCTTCGTGCTCTGCCCAGTAATGTTAACGTGTGCGTTCCTATGGCAAATCAATCCAGAGAGATTATCGCGTCTTCCCTATTTGCGAGGAAATTTGAACGAATTTTCTGAAACACCTTGTAAGGAAAATACGTTTGAATTAAAGTACGCGAATCAGTCCTATTACGCAGAAACAAATTCCAATCTAAAATAAATGCAGTGTGTAAAGTGTTTCTGAAATTTTGTGGCATGAATAATTTTCCTTCCAATTTAGCTTTCTTACTATTTTACAACAAGCTCCTACAGGACTTTGTGTGTTCTCTGAGTGCGTCAGATGTTCAAGATGCGGAGAGAGAGAGAGAGAGAGAGAGAGAGAGAGAGAGAGAGAGAGAGAGAGAGAGAGAGAGGGAGAGAGAGATCATAAGGAGCCAACAAACACTGACATCAACGACAACATAGGGAAAATTACTTGTGCTTAATAAATGATATAAAGGAACGAATAATTGATCGTTTCCTTATTTCATTTATTAAACACATGTATGTAGTATCCCCTATGTTGTCTTTGGTGTCAGTGTTTGTTGGCTTCTTATGATATTACTAATAAAAATCGGGCCCCTCGCTTAACCCCCTTTCTTCTCGTTTACACACACACACACAGAGAGAGAGAGAGAGAGAGAGAGAGAGAGAGAGAGAGAGATTCTATTGGAGGAGAGGCATGCCTGAGCTAGCGTGCCTGCTACACTTTGAGAAACCACTTTGTTTTCTCGGTATAGAGCCGTACGCATCCGCATAATTGAAAATAAGACAGGGAGTTAGGCATGTTCTCGCGGATTCACTGGGATGCTTGTGTGGGATGAGAGGGAAGGATCAATCCCGAGTACTACGTCAGGTGCACACATCAGTCTTGTTAGCATCGAACTCGAGGAGCTATCCACAAACACAATGGCGAAAAGGAAGAGTTTGAATAGTTTTCTTAACACGCAGTGTAGTGTTTCTGATTGCTAACTCCAACTTTGTTGCAGTTTATTTCTCGTTCTTCTATGTGCACTTCAATTGTGCCCCCCATTTCCTTGTTATGCCTACTGGCACATTTCTCTCGTCATTGTAGCAGGCGTCTTTAACGCTTATACCCCATTTGGGGCTTTGGTTTCTTATCTTGATGCCCACGTATGTGTCCTATGACATCATACGTCTGGACTGTAGGCTTTGAGTAGACCAAATTACTTGCATTGTGTTTTACATCCTCCTTCTCTCGTCATCGTCACCCATCATGCGCCTCTTTCTTCCCTCTTTCTTTCCCTTTTCCCCTTCCCGCAGCGCATAGTAGCTGGCTAGAGGAATGTACCTCAGACCGACCTCTTTGCATTTCATATTGTCTCGTACGATTTTGTGCCGCTGTGGACCAAAGGACGTTGTGAGGTGAAGAAGAGGTTGAAGTGTCTCGACGATCGGTAGGTAGTGTTACCCTGACTACTGAGCTACAACCATGTAACTGTATATATTGTAAAAACATATATTTTCTCCCCCGTAACATTTTGGTGGACGTTCGGGGTACTCTTGCCACAAGCGGGCCCTGGATCTTCGCATCGGGCGTCACATCGGTTCCGCTGTTATGGCTAATGCAGCTGCCTCCGCCGCTCAGACACCAGCGGAAGTAGTGCTAACCCAGCTACTTCACCCGGGAATCTTCATTGGCACTGGCAAGGTCAATGTCGAAGACTGGCTGACGTCGTATGAACGCGTCGGTAAGCACAACAAGTGGGATGCCACACTTTTGCTGGCCAACGTGATCTTTTACTTGGGAGGAACCGCGAAAGTATGGTTCGAGACGCATGAAGCCGACATTAGAAGCTGGGACTCCTGCAAGGAAAAGCTACGCGGTCTTTTCAGAAGACCTGTGGGACGTCAAGTTGAGGCCAAGCAAAAGCTAGCGTCTCGTGCCCAGATATTAACCGAATCGTACGTCGCGTATATTCAAGACGTTCTGGCTCTCTGCCGTAAAGCGGACGCGGACATGCTGGAGGCCGATAAGGTTGGACACATATTGAACGGCATCGCGGACGATGCGTTTAACCTCCTGCTTTGCAGAAACTGCTCAACGGTTGAGTCTATCATTAAGGAGTGCCGGAATTTTGAGCAAACGAAGAGCAAACGCATCGTGCAACGCTTCGACTGACTTCCGAATACGGCAGCCACTTCCTCCTGCAACGACTCTCCGGCGTTGCATAACGACTCTCGGGCGTCACATTCGCCTACAAAGCTTGACGCAGGTCATCCGTCGCGAACTTGAGGCTACGGCTCCAAGTTCTTACTGCCCCCATACGCATGACAACATGACCATCTCGCTCATTCAAGCTGTTGTCCGCCAAGAAATTGCAAACATGGACATGCAGTCTGCCGTCCGCCCACGTCCCACACCTACCGCTCCTGTCATTGCCCCTGCTGCATCCAACAGTCGTTTCCGAATCGATACCGGAACCCCTCTGAATGGCGAACACCGGATGACAGGCCAATTTGCTTTGCTTGCTCCCGGGTGGGTCACATCTCCCGCCACTGCCGTAGTAGCTGCTGGTACTCCTCGCGTCGACCATAGGCTGATCGACAGAGACCCTCGGCCTCTGTCACCCCTCTCTGAACCATATCATGCCGGCCTTCCACCTCGGGGACACACCACAAGCCACTCGCCTTCGCCGCAACGCCGTCAGTCCCGCTCGCCTACAACTCGACGTCCCTCGTCCCCGTCCTACGCGGGCCGTTTCTCGCAATGCAGCCCCCGGAGGTGCGGCTGCATTGACGACTCGGACTGAAAAACCTCTGCTGACCCGTACTGCTCGACCGAACCTTATTGAAATTTTTGCTGATAATGTACCCGTTCAAGCCTTCATCGATACTGGCGCTCAGGTATCGGTTATGCGATGAGATCTTCGTAGCCGTCTCCGTAAAGTCCTGACACCTGCCGAGTCGCCTGCCGTCCGAGCAGCTAATGGCAGAACAACAGCCGTGATGGGAATGTGCGCCGCCCCTGTTACCATTGCCGGCCGACCAGTGTCAGTCCTGTTCACTGTACTAGGCGAGTGTCCCCACGAAGTGATTATTGGAATCGACTTTCTGAATGCCCATTCAGTACTTATTGACTGTGCCGCCGGCACCCTTGGCCTCGAACTGCCCCATTACTTTGCCGACCTGACCGACGACCACAAGTCCCGACTTCGTTCTACTGAATTTGTTCGACTGCAACCTGATGCTGCGACTTACGTCATGTCTTCTCCACCACTTCGACTTCGAGATGGTCCTTACGTGGTGTCCCCACTTTGCGGCGTCCTCCTGGCCCGTCAAATAGCACTCATCATCATCATCATCATCATCATCATCCGCCTGTTTTATGTCCACTGTAGGACGAAGGCCTCTCCCTGCGATCTCTAATCACCCCTGTCCTGCGCCAACTGATTCCAACTAGCGCCCGCAGATTTCCTAATTTCATCGCTCCATCTAGTCTTTTGTCGTCCTCGATTACGTCTTCCTTCTCTTGGTAACCATTGTGTAACCCTAATGGTCCAACGGTTACGTGACATGACCATTACATGACCTGCCCAGCTCCACATTTTCCTCTTGATGTCAATTCGATTATAGGATATACCCGTTTGCTCTCTGATCCAAACCGCTCTCTTCTGTCTCTTAACGTTATGCCTAGCAATGTTCGTTCCATCGCTCTTTGCGCGGTCCTTAACTTGTTCTCAAGCTTCTTTGTCAGTCTCCAAGTCTCTGTCCCATATGTCAGCACTGGTAAAATGCACTGATTGCACAACTTCCTTTCCAATGATAATGTAAGCTTCCAATCAGGAGCTGGTAATGTCTGCCGTATGCGATCCAACCAATTTTTATTCTAAATTTTCAAAAAAGCACTCCAAGCTCAATTGTAAATCTTGTCAACAATCAAGCCTGGCTTCCTCTTCTGAACTTTGCTTCGTGTCTGCAAGTGCTTCCCGAGGGTGTATCGCTCGCTGTGCTGTCCCCTTTGGAAGACTGTGGAGTAGCTGCTCTTACGCCCGAACCACGATTCGACACTGCTGCACCTTCGGCCTCTCGTACTTCACGCAACGACAAGTTTACACCAATGATAGCTACCGATTTACGACCTGCTTACGCCGACGTCCTTCGCCGCATTCTGATGTCCTATGAAGACATCTTTGACTTTGGCAATCGCCCACTAGGTCGAACCCGTGTCGTCACCCATCCAATCCACGCTCCTCCTATACAACGGCGTCCCTACCGTGTGTCTGCGGCTTAACGCCAGGTGATCCAAACGGAGGTGGACAAAATGCTCACCAAAGATATTATCGAGCCTTACTGCAGTCCGTAGGCCTAACCTGTCGTTTTGTTTAAAAAGAAGGGCAATACCTGGAGATTTTGTATCGATTACCGTCTCCTCAATAAGATTACCAAAAAGGACGTGTATCCGCTTCTGCGTATTGATGACGCGCTGGACTGCTTACACGGTGTCAGTTATTTTTCGTTAATTGATTTGCGCTCTGGCTACTGGCAAATCGCAGTGGATGAACGAGATCGCGAAAATACCGCCTTCGTCACCCCAGATGATCTCTACCAATTTAAAGTGATGCCTTTCGGACTGTGCAATGCCCCTGCTACCTTCGAGCGCATGGTTGACTCTCTTCTGCGCGGATTCAAATGGACCACATGCCTCTGCTACCTTGATGACGTCATTATTTTTTCACCGACGTTTGAGAGCCAACTCTACCGACTCTCAGCTATCCTCGGTATTTTTCGACGAGCTGGCCTACTACTCAATTCTGCAAAATGCCATTTCGGCCACCGCCAAATACGAGTACTTGGTCATTTGGTTGACGCTGCTGGCGTCCAGCCTGATCCTGATAAAGTTCGTGCCGTTGGCGAGTTTTCACTTCCGCGTTCTTCTACCGGTGTCCGAAGTTTCCTAGGGCTGTGTTTCTATTTTCGGTGATTTATCCAGAACTTTGCCGAAATCGCTCGTCGTCTCACAGGCATCCTCAAAAAGGACACCACGTTTCGTTGGGGACCCGACCAGACTGCAGCATTTTCAACGCTTATCAGTCGCCTTATCAATCCACCCGTGTTGGGTCATTTCGATCCGCATGCCTACACGGAAGTTCGCAATGATGCCAGCGACCATTGCATTGGCGATATCTTGTCCTAACGACAGCGGGACACCAATCGCGTGATCGCGTATTTTAGCCATCTTCTTTCAGCACCAAAGCGCAACTACTCCATAACAGAACGTGAATGCTTGGCCCTTGTTTTGTTCATTGCTAAGTTCCGCCCTTACCTGTTCGGTCGGCCTTTCACCGTCGTGACAGATCATCATTCTTTATGTTGGCTATCCTCACGCAGAGACCCGACAGGCCGTCTTGGCCGCTGGGCTTTACGCCTGCAAGAGTACACCTTTTCAGTGTCCTACAAATCTGGGCGTCTACATAATGACGCCGACTACCACTCCCGCTATCCTGTCGACCCTCCCGATGGCACCGAAACCGATACAAATACCTGCGTTTTGTCGATCTCCGACTTTTCACACATCGCCGACGAGCAGCGTCGTGACCCATATTCGCGATCCATCATCGAACGCCTTACCTCGGATCAACAGGACGTTTCCCTCCATATGTTTGTTCTCCAGGACGGAACATTATACCGACGCAATATGAATCCACATGGTGCTGAACTGCTTCTCGTCGTTCCCCAGCATCTGCGCTCGACGATTCTCTCGCAGTTACACGATGTGCCCACCGCTGGTAATTTGGGTGTCTTCCGTACGTACGACCGTGTGCACAGGTGATTTTTCTGGCCTGGGCTATATCGCTCTTTTCGAAGTCATGGCGTTGCCTGCGAACTTTGCCAACGCCGCAAGAAGCCTCCATTGTCTCCCGCTGGGCACCTTCAGCCTATAGATATCGCCAGTGAGCCATTTTACCGCGTCGACCTGGACCTCCTTGGCCCATTTCCAACTTCATCCTCGGGCAACAAGTGGGTGGCCGTTGCGACGGACTATACCACGCGTTTTGCCATAACGCGGGCCCTCCCTACGAGCTGTGCGACTGATGTGGCTGATTTTCTCCTTCATGAAGTGATCCTACATCATGGTGCCCCACGTGAGGTACTCACTTATAGAGGCCGCTGTTTTCTTTCTAAGGTTGTCGACGACCTTCTTCGCTCTTGCTCCGCGTCCCACAAGTTCACGACGGCTTACCACCCACAGACAAACGCACTTACTGAGCGTCTCAACCGTACACTTGCGGACATGCTCTCCATGTACATGTCCGATGATCACCGGGATTGGGACTGCACCTTACCCTTCGTTACGTTTGCGTACAATTCGTCGCGTCACGATATTACTGGTTATTCTCCGTTCTATCTACTATATGGCCGTGACCCAATCCTGCCTCTTTGACTCGCTGCTACCTTCCGATGCCACTACTACCACGTTCTATGCTCACGACGACGTTGTTCGCGCGGCCACAGCACGTCACATTGCCCGTGACCGCCTTCTGACGTCTCGGACTGTCCAAAAGCACCGTTACGACAGTCGTCGTCGGGACGTTTATTTCAGCCCTGGGTCACTTGTCCTAATTTGATTACCCTCCCGTCACGTCAGCCTTTGCGAAAAACTGCTGTCGCGATACGTCGGGCCATACAGAGTCCTTCGCCAAGTCACCAGCCTCACATATGAGATTTCACCTGTAATTTCGACTTCTTCTATATCACCACGAACTGATATCGTGCACCCCCCCGTTTCGCGACTAAATCCGTATAACTCGCACTGATTTGACACCCTAGGAAGCATCGAGACGATGCTTCTGCCGCCAGGGGTTAATGACACGTACAAGTTTGTGCCGCTGTGGACAAAAGGACGTTGTGAGGTGAAGAGGAGGGTGAAGTGTCTCGACGATCGGTAGATGGTGTTACCCTGGCTACTGAGCTACAACCTCCTAACTATATATATTGTAAATACATATATTTTCTCCCCCGTAACGATATCACTAAACTTTCTTTTTTTTCTCTCTCTCTCCCCCTAAGACATCATATTAGGGCACAATGCTTTCTTTTTAGGGACCGTTTCAGGTGTGTCAACGCTAAAAAAGTATTTCATGCCGGACTCAAATCCTATTGATTTGAAAATAAAGTTTACGCTCTTGCCTTTATTGTTTTCCCTGTCTATGTAGCCAGGGATAAATGGGGCCCAACTGGAGGGGTACGAAGCAGCACGCACCCGGCTGCTCCATTTCACACATCTGAAAAATGCAAATTTGCATTCGAAATGAATGAAAAATGTGAAAGATTAAAAAAAGAGACACTTTCGTTGCGCTAGAAATGACGCACATAAGAGGGGAAAAAGAGACGGAACATTAACAACGAATGTAAGTGACTGCATAAGATCGTCCTTAATATTTTGAGAACATATCCGTGCTACAATAAAGATGTTTTTCATTGGAATGCATCATTTTAAGATCATTAACTGGTCATGGTCTAAGTATCATCTCAAGTGACAGTGGACACTTAGGCCCAGAGCCCTAAGTGTGTGGCGTGGCTGTAACTACCTTTGATGGGCACATATGGGGGGCAGTCCAGCAATATGTGGGTCACGTCTTCGTCCGCCACTCCACACGCACGCCATGTCAAGCTTCCAGGGTGGCTTTAAAAAGAAATGCTTCCGCCTTGGCGTTCTTCACCACATCACGGCGAAAACGGTGAAACAATGTTTCCCATCTTCACAGATGCACACAATCCTAGTTCAGGGTCTACGGCATGCAAAATTGATGTCTTGGCCTCTACGTCGTATTATGCCGCAGATGACCTCTATGAAACATTTCCTAGTTTCTAACCTCGTGACTGAACCACGTAATGATGTGTTCTTCTCTATGTTCGTGCGCTCGTTTATTTCCAACTTGGCCACTGTAAACTGTCAAGTTGGAACCCACTGAAGTGTGATTAGAACTTGTTGCTGGGCGAGTTGGTTGAGATCTAATTAGTACATTGTTGCGTCAAAAAAGGAAAATAAAGACTTGGTAGGGAGAGTACGAAACAGCGCTCAATCTGTCGTTTCGTACTCTCCCTCCCAAGTCTTTATTTTCCTTTTTTGACGCAACAATGTATCCACTGCAGTGTGTGGAATGGTCCTCTCCATTCCCGTCAATGAAATTTCATGACCGCGATTTGTCGCAACGTTTGTCAGCTCCGCATTTTTTTTTCACAATGACTTAATTTTCCTGTATCACGTTACTTCCGTCTCCTCATTTGACAATCACTTGTGGGTAAGGAAGCGGACACGAATCGTCGGCATTTTGTTGCTGCTATAATATGAAGCAAATATGTGCACAAACGGTCGTAGCACGGGGAGTGCGGTAGGCGCGCACTGCAAAAGCTGCCGGCAATGCTCCGCCCGAGCGCCGCCTATCTGCCGCGGCAGAGAGTCCGATGCCTGTCACAGTGCACACGTGCAGCAAAAATGAGCGGCGAGCAAGCGCGGGGCGCAACCGGAGGCGCCCAGTCCATCCATCCTCAACCCGGCTCGCACTCCGGCCCTGCAAAAGCGGGCCGAAACACGCTTACTTCCAATTTAAATGCGCAGTGTCCCTTTCGGGAGCAAAATGGCACTCGCGTTTGTTGGCGGGTGAGGGTGCCGAGCAGTGCTCTTGATAACTATCGATGGGAGTTCTGAATGCGTTTGGGGCAGCCCCTCTAATTACAGCTAAATCAAAGGTTAACCAAGTGAAACCAAGATTTAACGGGGCTAAACCAAGCTTTCGCTTTGCATATCCAGGGTTAGCTGAGCTCAGCCGCAGCCAATTGTTTCCTTCCTCCATGAAAGCAACGCAGCGCATCAGACGCGTCGGGCGCCACGCCACACAGCAGCTCGGCGAGCGCAGTAGATCCGTAGCAAATTCCATTTCCCAGGATTGAAGTGTATGGTGTCCTGTATCTGCCTTTTCAACGTCGCTATTGGAAACGACAAATAAACGTTCAGCGTACTAGAAGTTACAGCTTCAGTGATATTATGAACAAACATTAGGAAAAACTCGGAGGAAATATTTTTTGTAACTTCTTTGGGCGTAACTAGCGTATGCAACGCGATCCTGTACAAAGCTTGGGGGGATCTCGTTTTGTTCTCGCAACTTGTCCGGATGTTCTCGTTTGAGTGCCCGGATAACGGCTCTGGCTTTTGGCTCAAGGTCACTTGAAGGTCGCCGACAACGGAAGCTGAAAGCATTTCACGCTTAAAAATAACGCAAGAAAGTCTTCACTTATAGGTACTCTATTCGGGTACGTATGCCATATAGTGAAAGCAGATGCGGCAGCGTCCGCCAGGATCCCTTTCCCGCATCTTGAGTCGCAAGAGCTTCGTCGAATATAACCAACGACACGGCAAGGCGGTCTCCGCAGATTAGGTGATGGACGCGGCTGTCGGGACGCTCCTTTGTGCTCGGCCGCCGTGTCGTGACGTTGGCGTCGTCGGGACGGGGGCCTCATAGCTTCACAAAAACGCCGTATGCGGGCTTCCGGATGTTGCCATTCGTATCATCGCTCATTTACGACAGACAAAGTGAGCACGGTTCCTAAGTGTATACAGGAGGCGTGGATTCGTATCGAGCACCTGCATTCGATTTTTGGTAATGTATAACAAGCACATGACATATCCAATATACTCTAGAGCCAAGGAAAGCATAGAGAAAATGCCCTTCTTTTTTAAATTGAACTGTTATATGAAATGCCGCCTAAGATTTTGACAGTCATTACGAGAGAGAATTGAATTGACAGAAAGCGGAGCTTGGGCAATTGCTCGCTCATTGCCTTTTGCCCTGTACTGGGGAAAGGGGAAGAGGATAATCGTCACATCCCTTATGAGGTAAAATGAAATGAAAGAGGAAGAAGAGACAACTGTACACCGTTGGTGGGCCACACTGGCCACCGCACACGCCTAGTGTGCGGTGCTCCATCAATGGAAATACGGCGGTGCCTGTGCCGTCGTCAACTTGCATGCTTACGGGCTTACGACCCACCACGGTGGTAGCTAAGCGGCTATGGCGTTGCGCTGCTGAGCACAAGGTCTCGGGTTCGATCCCGGCCGCGCTGGCCGCATTCCGTTGGGCGGGGAACGCGTGTGCTTACATTTAGGGCCACGCCTACGGACCAAGGGCGGTCGAAATTGATCTGGAGCCACCTTCCACTGCGGCGTCACTCGTAGTTGTGTAACACACGCGACAATGTATGCCGTCACGTATTATGGACGTAACCAATTAATTAGAGAAGTCATAATGCTGTCGCATTCAAATCACGTAAGGATACTGAAGTGCCTGTCAATTTTTTTCTCCTATTGCATCTTCAGGCTTTAAGATTGCTAGAGTCGAAGCTTTCGCTTAAAATGTGCGCGACAAACCAGCGCAACTGAGGCACTTGGCCGTTTAGTTAACTAGCCAAGCAACATACTAGGAGCAGCATAGAAGGGATTATATGTGAGGAGAAAACCTGCGATAATATTGATATACTGAATAAAGGAAAAGGAAATGATAGAGCTAGTAGGCTAAATACTTGATATGTCCACCAACAAGGCTAGCTAACTTATTTACGTCTTTTTTATAGAATGTGCAGAAACCAATGACGGTTATTGTCAATTTAAGCTAATAGGCGAAGGCTTCTAGAAAGCCATTCGGTCCATTAAAGGAGTGATGAGCTTGAAGCTGTATATTAGTTGCAGTGAGCATATTTAGGTCGCGTTTGTTGTTTCTTATAACGAGTACATCTGCAGCGGTAGTGTAGGTGGCTATACATGGAAGTCGATCCGTCGTCTGTGTTGTCATCCAGCGTGGTAGGCGACTGCCAGCCTCCTCTATCGCAGCTGCCGCATAGAGAGAGAAAGAGAGAGAGAGAGAGAGAGAGAGGCGGGATATGGAGGGGGTTGTCCTTCAAGAACGCCCCACCACCGCATCTCGACCAAGGCATCGAACACCCAGTGGCACGTGCTGATATGCTAAATCAATGAAAATGAAGTAATCCTAAGAAATTGCTGAATGCAATATGTGCTATTCCATTAATAGGTCTGTGTGCTTTAGAGCTACCTATGAGCCGACATTACTATATGGGCAGCTGTTATGTAGGAATTTATTTATTATTACTCTAAACAGGGAGAGGCGCGCTTACTGGCACTACTTTGTCGGTCAGCATACTGCAGGGTTTAAGAAGCCCGTCTGTATACATATACATACATATATATATATATACATATATATATATATACATATATATATATATATATATATATATATATATATATATATATATATATATAAACGAGAAGAAAGGGGGTAAACCGAGGGGCCCGATTTTTATTAGTCATATCATAAGAAGCCAACAAACACTGACACCAAGGTCAACATAGGTTAAATTACTTGTGCTTAATAAATGAAATAAAGAAACGATAAATTAATGGAAATTAAAGTGGATGAAAAAACAACTTGCCGCAGGTGGGAACCGAACCCACAACCTTCGCATTTCGCGTGCGATGCTCTACCAATTGAGCTACCGCGGCGCCGTTTTCCCATCCACTTTCTTGGGTATTTATGTGTCCTAGTAGAACCCTGGGAGTGTTAGCCAGCGCCACCACTCACAGACCTTGGCGGCGGACGTGGAACGTCCTTTATGCCGCAGGCGTCACGAGAACGTGATCTTTTTGGGTGAAGGCAACTGGTCAATAAACCCACATATGCTACCTGAACGCATCATTGTTGCCGGATTCGAGACCCTCGTTATGTGATAAACGAGAAGAAATGGGGTTAACCGCGGGGCCCGATTTTTATTAGTCTTATCCTAAGAAGCCAACAAACACTGACACCAAGGACAACAAAGGGGAAATTACTTGTGCCTAATAAATGAAATAAAGAAACGATAAATTAATGGAAATTAAAGTGGATGAAAAAACAACTTGCCGCAGGTGGGAACCGAACCAGTTGCCTTCACCCAAAAAGATCACGTTCTCGTGACGCCTGCGGCATAAAGGACGTTCCACGTCCGCCGCCAAGGTCTGTGAATGGTGGCGCTGGCTAACACTCCCAGGGTTCTACTAGGACACATAAATACCCAAGGAAGTGGATGGGAAAACGGCGCCGCGGTAGCTCAATTGGTAGAGCATCACACGCGAAATGCGAAGGTTGTGGGTTCGGTTCCCACCTGCGGCAAGTTGTTTTTTCATCCACTTTAATTTCCATTAATTTATCGTTTCTTTATTTCATTTATTAAGCACCAGTGATTTCCCCTATGTTGTCCTTGGTGTCAGTGTTTGTTGGCTTCTTATGATATGACTATATATATATATATATATATATATATATATATATATATATATATATATATATATATATATATATATATATATATATGTATATGTATATATATATATATATATATATATATATATATATATACGCACAAGTCAACTTTCATTAAGAGCTTGTGTTTCCCGTGCGCATTATATTTGTTGCATACAAGAAGAATGCGACGCGTGTCAGCGATCGACGTGGTAGTAGCACAGTTTATTGACCAGAACACTATAATTAATTGAATAGAACGGACTTTCGAGAAGCCAACAAATACACCAACAGGTGTTTCTATTTTCTCTTTCAAATGCTCAGTTATGCACTCGCTTTGTTCTAGCATGGCCGATTCAGTTTATATATTTCTGTGGAAGCGAGATTGCCAAGGCGTAAATATACTAAACTGACCAATATACTTTGTAGTTCTGCGGTAAACATCACTAAAACGGAATCACAACACGAGAGAAACGGTCACACAGCGACCGTGTCTTTAGTTTCTCTTGTCTTCGTCAACTTTTCGAGCTGTTTGCCGTATCATGTCGTCGCACTGACAAGCCTGGCTAACAGCCATACTGAAATTCGTACTTGCTGATATTTAAAGGGAGATAGAGGTAAAATACACGTAGGTCTCTAATTTCTCAAATCGTTTTGTAGCGCTTGTTGGGCAGTGTACGTACTTGCGGTTTCCATTCCTGTTGGAAAAAACTGCTGTTTCTTCGACGTGTCCGTTGGACGTGTACGGCACATCCGCGTGCCAATCAATACGTTGTTGTTATTATATGGAGGTGTCAATATTTTCTAGCATTGTCGTCCAAGTTTTGCGTGCTGAAGGGAGCCTCGGTCTCCGTGCTCGTTGTTCCTCTCACTGCCAATCTGTGGCATGCGCCAGCGTTTAATAAAATCCCTATATGCGCATTAAATGTCCCATAAGTGTGGAAGTAGCCGCGAGTAATGAATTCACTGTTCATTCGAAGGGCCGCGAGTGCAGTCCAAAGAGCACCGGTGTACAATGTTGTCCCCTTGCGTGCTTCCATCACCCTCTTCCTGCTCGCAGGCGCGTTCCTGGTGCCGTACCTGATCATGCTGGCGGTGGGCGGCATTCCCCTCTTCTTCATGGAGCTCGCTCTCGGCCAGTACCACCGCAAGGGCGCCATCACTTGCTGGGGAAGGCTGGTGCCCCTCTTCAAAGGCACGTCTCACGCCGTGCACTCTGTAGTTGCTGCCCCGCGGGGCAGTGTAGACGGATCCTTGAAATGGGGGGGGGGGGGGGGATGTTGTAGATTGCCAGCAAAGCCGTTTCTGTCTTTTCTTTTATGGTCTCCACCCAAGCTTATATTCTAGGGCGACACGTGCGAAATTGCTCGGTATTATTTTTCCGGGAAACGCAGATTTTCGAATGACATTGGTCAGTTTGTCCTTTGAAAAAGGACGTCACCACTTATTTGCTGTACGTCTCAAGCGAAATTATTGATGCAGGGGTGAAGAGCACCTGCGAAAAAAAAAAAAAGAAAAAAGAACACGAAGGAAGCGAAGACAACAAATACAAACAAGCCACTTTTGTTATTTGTTTTTTTTTTGCGTGTGTGTGTGGCGACAATTTTGATTGATCAGTAAATTAAATGCTTTTGTGGTATGCGCATTTCAGCTCTAACGTGCAAGAGTCATTTAGCGTGCATATGCCGTGTTTTTTTTTTAATGCTTAATCGTTTAGTTCCCAGTCTATGTGGGAAATGTATCCCTAAATAACCCCTCAATATTTTCTACATGCAGTCTATTTTCTTTTTTTTTCGGGTACGCTCTGAATGTTGCGCCACATTTCGGCAATTGGAGCTTCTAACTCTTCGCCAAGTATTGATTTTTTTTTTTTTTTTACGCCAGCAGTCTTGACAGCTGTACTTTTTTGTTCATTGTCTACGACAATGTCATGTTTGTCATGTTTCTACGACGGTGCCTAGAACGCGGTGTTTCCCAGTAAACCAGTCTGAAGGCAACTCCGTCGCGCCGCGCCGTTGCTTCATCTGTGCAGTCCTGTAAATACTTCCATCCGCCCTCACAAAGCATCGCTCAAATCAAAGCATATACCAAGATGGCGCTGCAGCGCGCCACGCGGAGCCAGTTCGCCACGGCTGCTTGTACCTCCCGCGACGGGAGCAGGGGAAACACAGGGATCCTCGAGGCGACACTAACGCGGGCTTCTCCGAGGCAGCAGAAAATGAATTTCCGGTGATCCTCTACCGCCCATAATCCGTCGGCCATCGTAAGGTGCAGCGTCGCAAGATATTCGCCCTTGCCACACCTTCGAGTGTATGGCTTCGTTCTCAATGGCCTCCTTGTTGCCGCTGTTGGTTGATAATTATTTTGCCCCCCCCCCCCCCCCCCCCCGTTTCCCAGAGGGAACTCTCCGCGTTCTGTCAGGAATTGCCCTGTGCTCTTTAATATCCCTTTCACCCGTCTTTCTTCTTGCCGATCCAACGGATAATAGACCAGAGTGACCTGCCTTCTGGGGTCCATTATTTGCTCTTCTTTCTCTTCTCTTCTTCGCCGAGCCAACTTGCAGTTTTTATCGATAGCTTGGTCTCACAATAGGGGCGTAATCCTTATGACGGGCTTCTCAAGGAGCTCTGTTGCGCAACCTCTCTGTGTCCCAGCTTCGCATTTTTTTTTTCTATTTCCTGGTTTTTCTCTGGCTTTAACCTTACAGGAATTGGATGGTAATATTCTGCACCTACACCGCTGGTAGCGATCGGCTATCGTCTCGCGCGGGTGGTGCACACCGTGCCGAAGGGGCGAACAAGCGAAGGCTTTCTGTTTCGCGTTGTTTGAAGTATCCGTTCGTGCGCAGGTCGGGGATTTCTTATTTGCTCGCAGTTCAACCGGGGAAGAGAAAGAGTAGGGTTGCCGGCGGTAAAATGTAATTTTATAATCGCACAGCGACGCGAAGAGCCTCTCGGTTGCGGTTGCCTGGTACAGCAGCAGGAACATCGAAATTGCACGAGAAGGCCCACCCAAGTTCGTTTCCCACTCTGTTACCGTTTGTTGAGCATTGTTCCAAGTCGCTTACGCCATGTTTGCCTTTTTAGTAGCAAAAACGTGAACGTAACGAAAATGGCGTGTCTGGCACCGACTGCCCTCTGTCGCGGGATGTTATACAAAAATGTGCGCTTGGAGTTGAAGTATGCAGCCGCGTTCAAGCGGAGCACACGATTGGCGCATCTCGACAGTGTCACCACGAAAGTAGTGCGATTCACGCGCAGGAATGAGCTCTATGTTGAGCACATTTCTCCCGGCGCATGTTTCCGGAGTGCAGGCGTGGGTTACACGGTGGTGATGATTGCGTTCTACGTGGACTTCTACTACAACGTGATCATCGCCTGGGCGCTCTACTACCTGGTGGCGTCGTTCACCACTGAGCTGCCGTGGACCAACTGCAACAACTCGTGGAACACGGAGAACTGCCTCGAGCTGGCCTACGGGCAGCGGCTGCTCAGGCTGCCTGCGAACGAGAGCTCGTCGGCCCTGGACGACGGCGTCGACGGCCGCGACGCGAACGCCACCGACGACCCGGACAAGGCGCTCGCCGTTGACGTCAGGGCCAACTACACAACGCCGGCCGAGGAGTACTTCACGTGAGTCTAATTGTCTGGTGCCATGGCCAGTGGACGCACTTTAAGCCCACTCACGAGGCCTTTTGTCCATAGCCATAACTTGGTTGTCTTGTAGATATTCGTGTTGGAAACGAATCTGATTGATTGATTGATTGATTGATCCAAGGATCGAGTGAGTGAGTTATTGAGTGAGTGTAACGCCCTAAAGCAACGCAAAAGGCTTCAAAGTTGAGGGCTCCGGATTATTTCATCCCACTCGGTTTGCCCAACGTGCGCACGAAGCACATTATCGAGCGTTTTCGCCTTCATTGGAACGCGGGTGCAAATAAAACCAGTGACATCGTGCGCAGCATCTGGACGTCATAGGAACTGAGCCATGATGGCGCGTGTTAGCTGCTTCTCACAGATATTTCGAGCCCAATGCGAACTACATGCAGAATATTTATCACAAGATCATCTTTATACCACATGAACTGCCGCTGCCACACAATGAGATTTAAGCGACGCTAATACGAGATTTTGCAGCTCAGCTGTATATCATATAGGTCCTGCGGGTACATGTCATGTAGCGTTTGATGTATGGTATATGGCTTCTGCCGAATCTGCATCCGACGACCCTGTAAATTCTATAGCATGATGGCGTTTTAAATAAGAAAGATCATTGCGATTTCGTATGGAGAGAGAGAATGAACATTCATTTAAAAAAAAGCTAGTGAGAAATTCTTGCTCGATGAGTGGGGCCCTCAGTCCAGGGCTACGCGAGCCCGCTGGATCAGCCGTTGCTGCTCCTGCCGGCTTGAGCTGAGCAGCGCAGACTTGGAAGGAAGACCTGAAGGATGAGGGCATTCCCATGTAGAGTGGTATGCCGTGAGTTTGGTCCCACAATAAGGAAAGTAGGAAGGGCTGGGATGAAATAGGTGTAGCATGTGCAAGACAAGGAAAGGAATTGGTCTGCAGTTGTCGCCAGGCAGCGGCATCTGCCCTATTAAGCGAAGGATGAGGATGGAGATAGATATGGTGGCCCACTTGGCAGTAGACGAACGTCGCAGTGTAGCGTGCGGGTTGGGTCGGGCAGCTCTTCCGACGGTGCCTTGCCGGTGAGACCGTGGGCGAGCGCATGAGCGCGTTCATTGCCATGGGGAGAGGCGTGTCCAGGCGGCCCGACGATAAGCACCTTGCGTAACGCGGAAGGATAGGATTTGATGTGTGTGTGTTTGTGTGTGTGTGTGTGTGTGTGTGTGTGTGTGTGTGTGTGTGTGTGTGTGTGTGTGTGTGTGTGTGTGTGTGTGTGTGTGTGTGTGTGTGTGTGTGTGTACAGCCACAAGTCCCTGCGCGAGGATGTCGCTACTGTTGCTACATCATCTGCATTCGCCTGTTACAGAGAAGCTTATATACTGTATACTACAGGAGTGAAGAGTACTGTTTCGGCAGCGTAGTATAGACAGGCAGTATAGTACAGCGCTGGTCATGTGTGCAAGTGTTCATCTTTTCACGATATTTAATCTTGCTCTATGGAACTCCTCTAGGGATGTTACAGACGGTAGATGGAGAAAAGGTAGACATCTATGGCCACATACTATGTCACATTTGATGACATGCATGGTGTATGATATGACGCAGACACGTGCGCACACATCCGTACATACATCC
This sequence comes from Dermacentor variabilis, assembly GCF_050947875.1. Taxonomy (NCBI): domain Eukaryota; kingdom Metazoa; phylum Arthropoda; class Arachnida; order Ixodida; family Ixodidae; genus Dermacentor; species Dermacentor variabilis. The sequence continues at coordinate 17,128,012 of NC_134570.1, forward strand.
ACGCATCCACTCGCGCAACAGTACATACATACATACATACATACATACATACATACATACATACATACATACATACATACATACATACATACATGCATGCATACATACATACATACATACATACATACATACATACATACATACATACATACATACATACATACATACATACATACATACATACATAACTGAGAGCACAATATTCGAATGTCATCCTCCTCGTCTCTACATAGACACGTGCATCTGTGCGAAGCGAAACTTTCGTGAAGCGATCAATCAAATGCTATAAATTTGCCGGTTTAATTGCCGCGTCCTTGGCATAAAGGCAACTGGCGCGCGCCCGCTCACGTGTACCTCGTGCCATACGCAGTGTGAAACACGCGGGGGTCATCTCGAAGAGCTAGTCGGCATCGGTGCGATCGAAGTGTACATGTGTTTGTAGCCTTACGGTTGGCTTCCGTGCTGGGGGTCAGAGGTTCGATCCCACCGTCGGGCACGTAATTCAATATTTATTTTTTAAGCGTGAGCTATTCGACTCGACAGCATCAGCACCAAGCAACCACGGTGAGGAAAGTCCGGGAGCGTGCGCCAAGAACTTTATAGGAAACGGGAGCAAGTGCGAAGATAAAACTGCGGGGCGTCGTGTCCCGAATCGGCCCAGTGAGTCGACACGATTCCTTTTGACTTCTTGGCCTCTCCGGGGTTTACCGCACATTCGTGAGTCGACGAAAGGTGCTTAGGTTGGCAGGAGTGGCACTCATTTATTACACCGTAGGAGACAGTGTCCGCCTGGCCACGTAGCCAGACGCGAGCCGCGGTTACGGTGCTCGCGGCTGAGCGAGAGCCCTGAAGTGGAAGCGCGTGCAGCACGACGTGGGAAGCCTTTGCGCAGGGGCAACGAAAGGAAGCGAGCACGCAAACAAAATAATCGTGCGAATTTGGCACACGCGTCTGACGCATGCGTTGACCCAGTACGTTCTCAGTGGTTCTCATGGATACTCGCAATAGCGCTTACATCGGAATATCTTCGATTATACATATACATATCTACAACGTGTGGGTATTTGCTTGTGTGCTTGGTGCAGCGTATACATAGCAAACATACCATGTTCACTGAAGCTTCCCTTTCCTCTAAATCTAACTATGCGTTAATGTGGTCTAATTATTGAAATACACATTATTATTTCTTTTCCAGCGTTCTTAGTCGTGTGTTCCCTTTCGCTTATTATATTTCTCATTATTTATTTACTTTTTTTAAATCGTCCGATTTGTGCCCCTCCCCATTTCTTTTTCTTCTCTCCTATTGCTTGTCTTATACGTGCTTTCAACTTAGACGAATTAACCATTACAACCAAATGATTAATAATTTAATCGGATTGATTAATTAATTGTCTATCTTCGTATTGAGTCCATGCGATGCTTGAGGCTCGACAACAACCGACTGACCCCAGGAACGGCATTCTTTGGCAATAAATCCAGCTGAACGCACCTCTTTTCAGACACCTTACAAAAGCTCATTTTACAGCACTCAGGTGTAGCGCAATGCTTATTGGCACGAGACGTACTTTACAAACAAACAAACAAACAAACAAACAAACAAACAAACAAACAAACAAACAAACAAACAAAGAAGCTAATAAGTTGACACCTTGAACGCGAAGTTCGAACTTATTTCCCGCGGGTAAGAATGTCGGTAGATAATTTCACCAATTTTCTCCATTTATTGTATATATGTAAGTGCCATGACAAACGAAGGGCTAATGTTGTTTACACGTAACCGATCCATCGCGGAGGAGCTGCACGATCGACGAGCACTCTGAGCCACCTCGGCCGACAATGTGCGCAGCGTAGGAAAGAGCGCTTTCCCGAGTGATTTTCGCGATTGCTATAGACGCTCGCGATTGTTTACACAAGTTTTCTTTTTTCTTTTTGATGACATTTGTGTATATAGTGTGTGTTTTTATATGCATCTTGGTAACCTAGACATGACGTGTCGCGCGACACAAATAATTATCATGTCTTTGTATGTTACATAACGAAACTGGCGGCAATGATTCCAAATATAAACATTCTTCAGCCAAGCACCTGTATTAAAAAATAAAAAAATAAAAAATAACTCGGCTTTGTATTCCTAAAGTCGTGTGCGAAGATCGCTTTCTATGCAACCAAGACCGCGGCAGTGAAAAACCTAAGCAGGAAGAAAAATGCGACAATGTGGTGCACCGCATTATTTACAAAACCGTGTCCATGGTTTTGCTAGATACAAAAATGTCTCCTGAGGAACGAAGTGAAACGGTGCAAGAAATAATAATAGCAACAAAAAAGACAGTAACGTAGCCAGCAATTGAACAGTACTCGGGCCGTGTTTTGATGGAAATAAACGCCATCGTCGTCGTCGTAATCATTATCGTCATATCTGCGATGGAAGTGTACTGCGAACGGAACTACTCTTTTTTAGTTTATTTATTAATTATTATTATTATTGTTATTGCTTTTGCTTGTTGATACCATATGCACTTCGTCGTCGTCGCCACTAAGCGTGCTTGAGAGTTTATGGACTTCGATTTCGCTTGCCTTGTAAGTGCCCTCCCCCCCCCTCCCCCCGACTCTCGTCAAAGAAAAATTTGAAAAAGATCGCTCAGTGTTTGTCACGTTTCCCACGAACGGCATGGAACAGGACTAACTACACAGGTTGTCCCACGTAACTTGAGCCAAACTTTAAACAAATATGCAAATGCCACGTAGCTGGACAGAACCGAGATAATGTTGTTTGCCGTCGCTTGGAGATACTCAGATTTTTTTTTTCATTCCGCCTAATTAAATAATCAGTCTTAATTACTTAATCAGCTTATCAAATATTATAATTAGATGAAAAGTGTCAATGAGAAAATCGTAGAGCGACATGAAAAACTCCCGACACAGCTTTCTGTTGCTGAATACGTCCTGCATAAAAGTGTTTTTTCGATCGTGAAAGAAGACCGCCAATACGCGCTAAGTACCTCGAGCGCCCAGTCGCGCGGCAATTTGGCGTCCATTGGCGGACTTCTTGCACGCTCGGAAAAACTTTTACGTAGCACGTACGTATTCAGCAACTCAAAGCTGTATCGGGAGTTTTTCGTGTCGCTCTACGAATTTCTCATTGACACTTCTAATCTAATAACATTTGAGAAGCTGATTAATTAATTAAGACTGATTATTTAATTAGGCGGAATGAAAAATAATCTGAGTATCTCCAAGCGACGGCAAACAACATTATCTTGGCTCTGTCCAGCTACGTGTCATTTGCATACTTGTTTAATGTTTGGCTCAAGTTACGTGGGCCAGCCTGCATATGGCACCTCCTTCGTGTTTGAAGGTCCCTCTTTCTTCTTCTTTTTTAATCGACAAATATTTTGAGTGCGCCTTTATTAGCCTTAGAAAAAGAAAAAAGATCGAGTTCGCGGGGCGCGCGGCTGCGTGCATCGTATGTAGCGCACCTCCTGCACGCAACACTGGAGAGAGCTCCTGGCGCGCCCATACATCCACGCCCATTGGTCTCGGCGAGTGATGGCCGCGTGCTCGCGGCAGCCCGACCCGATGATCGCGCGCGTCCGCCCACCTGTGGCCGCGCATCGAGGCGCAACGAAGCACGCCGTCCATAAAGGCGCACACCCCGAGGGCAATGCGACCGCTCGCCACGGAGGATCGCCCGGCAGTTGCGCGCAGCGCCGCCGGTCTTTGCCGGCCGGCGGCCGCGCGGTACCTCGTCGCGTTCTGACGGGAAAAAACAGAACGCAGTGGCGAAAGTGAGGGCGACCAAAGAGGCGGGAGCGGTATCCGCCTTGCGAGGAACGCGAAGTGTATAATCCCGAGTGTGCCAGAGAGTGGGGGGGGGGGGGGGGGGGTGACGCGTAGTGGGAGTGGTAGTCCCAAAAGTTTTAAAGGGCAGTGGCTATCGCCTATACCTATCGATAATGTAAACAATCAACGCAGTCGCAGACAACGTAGTCGTTTGCCGACGTCAATGCAGTATATCCAAAGGATAAGGACTTTCGTATTGAGACAGTCGGTGCCCCGATATTCTTTAGAGGGAGAGAGCGTGGTGTGGAACTTTGCGATCGAAATCCACGAGTTGCCGGCGAGGCTACGGGGTGGCGGACGGCGGAGCGAATCCAGTCAGATGGTTCCAGTGGAGCTCGGTAATCCCTCCGTAGTGCACCGAACTTCGGAGCGCGGGAAGGACGCCATATTCGCGGACCATCGGTAACCGTCGAGACAGCCGCGGGGACCACGGGCGGCCGGCTTTCCGGTGTCACACTTGACTGGTCCCAAATGCAGCCGCTCTGCGGGCTACGCTGTACCCGCGCACACGGACCCTTTCTCTGGCCCTGGCGTTGGCTCCGACTCTGGCCACGGGCTGGCCCAGGTCTGTCAACGCAGTGCGCCACTGCCTGGCCGCTGTTGCGCGCCTCACTGCGGCGTTTCTCTTTTACGGCGATCAGCGCCACCGGTATGCGGTGCAGTTCGCGCCAATCAAAGCGGTGTCATAACAGCCAAGTGCGCACCGTGCAGCTCGAACAGCCGGCATCAGTTGCTCTCCCCTTCAGGCACTTGCGATGGCATGCGGATAAATGCCTGTCACGTCAGCGCGAGATGGCGTTGACCAGCTCCCGAGTCCAGCCTCTAAATGTTCTTAGCGTTATAGGTCCCTACTCTCGATTTTAATCCTTTGCGTGTTCCATAACGAAACAACAACGACAACAACAACAATGATGACGACGACAACAACAACGACGACGATGATGACAACAACAACGACGACTACGACAACCACAACAACAATAATAATGAATCTTAAGCCCCTTTGCGCCCGAAGCTCACGTTCCGAGTATGAGGAACTGTTGTTGAAAACGAAGGTTAACGGCTTGTGGTTGGTCGGAATGTGAAAGCTACAGCCTTTAAAAAAAAGCGGAAATGCGTGACAGCGCAATAGATGGCCAGCATCTCCCTCCCGAAGCTACTCTAGCCAGCTTCTGTAGGTTTGAGGCGCTTTGAGCAAAAGCCCAGCTGCTTCCATGTCTATGCCATCGTGCTGCTGCAGTACTGCACCCACTATCGCGGTCGACGTGTCTACCATATGGCGAGTGGGCCCGTCGGGCAACGGATGAATCAGCAACACTGCAGTCGCCGACCGCGTTTTGGCTTCGTGGAAGGAGTGTTCGTACTCCGAGGACCAGTGGAAGGCAGGCGTTCTTTTTTTCCAAGTCGTGACGCTGCAGGTCGGTACATGGCTGGAGAAATTGCGCACAGGATAGTATGAAGCGCCTGTGAAAATCTATGAGCCTCAGAAAGTCGCAAAACTTTCAGAAGGAGGTTGGAGAGGGGAAGTACTCGATTACTCGCACCCGTGAATCCAGTGGCCTGGTGCCTTGGGGTGAAATGCAATGGACGAGAAAGCCCGGCACTTGAACTCCGGAAATGCATATCTGGGTCTTTAGGACCAGGCCGTGTTCATCCAGTCACTCAAATAGGAGGCGAATGTGATCTTTGTGCTCTTCGTCTTTGAGACTTGCAACGAGAATGTCGTCAAGGTAGACGAAAATGAACAGGAGTCCGCACGTAACCTCGTCCATGAACCTTTGAAAAGTTTGTGCCGCATTCTCCCAACTGTAAGGAATACGGACAAACTCGGAAAGGCCAAGTTGAGTAGTGATTGCTGTCTTCGGAGGGTCGTTAGGTTCGACAGGAGTTTGCTGCAACGCGCCCATTAAATCGATCTTGCTGTATATTTGTGTTCCTGCGAGACGGGCGCCGAAGTCATGTGTATGGAGAAGGGGATATTGATCCGGAGTAGTGACGGCATTCAAAGCTCGGTGATCACCACAAGCCCGCCAGTCGGCACTGTCCTTCTTTGGCACCATATGGAGAGGTGAAGACCGCTTGCTGGAGGAAGGACGAATAACGCCGAGCTGAAGCATGTGTTCGAACTCAGGGTGGGTGACTTCCAACCTCCGTCCAGCGAGCCTCCGTGGCCGGGCGGCGACATGTGGGCGGGCGGTGGTGCTACACGTAACAATATGATGCGTCACCTTGTGTTTCACGGGCAGCCCATCGTTTCGGGGCTTGCCGTACGTTGAGACCGGCCGCAGCGCACGGATGCCAGATGAGGTGAGGTTAGACTGCAGGCCAAGTACATCGAGGGATTTGACGTTATCCTTTAGGCGCTAATTGCGAGCACTCACATCTAGGTTGAAATGGCTGAGGAAGTCCACTCCTAGTATGGCAAAGCTGACGTCGGCGATTGCAAACACCCATCTATGGAAGCGCCGTAGTTGAAAACGGGCCTCTACTTGCATAAACAAAACTCGGGGATTCTTGGGCAAAAAGCTGGGAAGCTGAAGCTCTGCGGCGATGACAGAAGACGTAATCACGGCATCGTTTCTGTCAGCAGGAGTATGAGCAGCGTCGTTCATGGCTATAGTGTTCGAAAAAACAAAACCGTACATGTCCTCGGTCACCGTTGGGAGCTTGGTTTAGCGAATACATGTTTTGGCAGGTTGAGAACGGAGAGTCGGCTGGCTTTATTCAAAAGTAAAAGCAGGCTTGCCGAATGGCGGTGGCGGCGTCGCAGTCGGCAGCCACTTCGGTTCCGAGAAAGAGCAGGGGGAAATTACCCCGTCGGCAAGGCACGGCGAAGCGACGCCTAAGGCTAAACCCCATGAGCGCGATTTTGTGCGCGACAGCGACGAGCGACGGCTTCGAGCGACGGATCAGGCCGTCGCGCGCACAGATCGCTCGGTCTTGTCGCGCGATCGCTCGGTTCTGCAAATCTAGAATTCATCGCTCGTCGCCCGGAAGTGCTATGAGCGACTAGCCAATAGCAGGCGGCCGGAACGGGATGTACATTAGTGACGTACTACCGGTTTTCTCACGTGTGCGCTTCTCAGTATACAAACGGAATGAGCGGAACGAGCGAACTACCGAATTTCGATATGTAAACGAAAAGAAACTTACTGCAAGACCCTTCAGAAATACTTTTTGTTGCTTTGTACAGCCAAACAAATCAACTTAAATAATTATAGCAAGTGCCACGCCAGGTTTGGCGCTAACTCTATCCCCTAATACCGACAACACTGGAGAGCTGTCGCGCGAAACGGTCGCTCGCTTGGAGTTTGACTTCTGGGCGACGAGCGAACGCGACAGTCATCTCCATCGCGTCGCTTCGCTGTCGCGCGCAATATCGCTTGCATGGGGTTTATACTTTAACCAACCACATTGTGGACCTGTCTCGGCATTAGGTACGTGGGGATTTTTTTGTTTTTGTTTTACTCTCTCTCTCTCTCTCTTACATAAGTGGGTGATATAGATTGCAAGGCTGCAACGAGGAAGAAACACGCCACGTGCCATTTCGAATGACCTAGCTGGCCTTCAACATCCGGCGTGGAAATCTGGGTCACCTGGTGCACGGTAATTTTTCTGTGTATGTGTGTACTTCCCGCACTTTCATGGTTTTATGCCCAATGGGATCGTGCCCGACACGTAATATTTTGCGCTGCTTGCAACGAACGGGTGCTAACCGGTGAGACCTCGTGACTGGTAGGATGCTCGTGAGATCAGTGCCGGGAGAACGCTGCAGCAGCTAAACATACGAGCGCGCAGAGATATACGCGCGTCGACGCCACGTCTTCTACTTGCTCGCCGCGTTCGCTTGACACTCCGTTACAGTGAACTAGAATCTAATTCTGTGGTGGTTTCTACTAACGTTGGTGACGGATAACGTTCAAGACACTGACCAATGGGTTGACGTGTAGGTTTACGGCGCAGGCTTTTAGGAACACTTAATGAAAAATGGCGCAAACGAACGACTCGATAGAAAAAAAAAATTTAGAGCCATTCCACTCTGTGAAAATAGATGGCCAGCGGATCTGTATATATTGCCGCGTGCTCTATGTAGCCGTGTAGACGACGATGAGGATACGTGCTTTAACGGACTCCGTGCAATGGGACTGGGGGAATGGAGGAATGAAGACGTCTTCCTTCTGGTGGGTTTTCAACAGGATATCCTGCCGTCTTGCTCAACGTGTTGTGCCGTGCTCGCGTTGAATCACGACAATATTGTTACGTAGGAAGACACCGACGAAAAGCTATTTACAAGTATATTTACAAGGCTACAAGGCAATACGCTGCGCTTGGCCAAGAGGCAACAGCCCGCGCTAGCTTCTAATCGTCGTCGTCGTCTTCACACTGCTCGCCTTTCGTGATCGCACATACTGTGCCGTAGCACTACCCCCGGCGGCAAAAGCGCCGTCCCGGAGCGACTAAAGATCGGACTCGGAAGCAGTGTAGTAGGCCTTGAGCCTACTGACGTGTACGACATCACTAGATGCCAGAGGAGTGGACGAGGTTGAACCCACAGGAGAAATTTCGTAAGTCACAGGCGTCACCTGGCGCAGCACGCGGTAGGGCCCTGTGTATCGCGAAAGGAGCTTCTCTGAAAGTCCGACGTGACGAGTGGGCGACCACAGGAGCACGAGCGCACCAGGCGAAAACTGTACGTCACGATGGCGGGCGTTGTACTGGCACTGCTGAGTGGTTTGTGAGGCCGTCAGTCGAGCACGGGCAAGCTGGCGTGCATGGTCGGCGAGGGCGATGGCGTCGCGCGCATACTCGCTTGTTGAGACCGAAGCAGGAGGAAGTGCCGTGTCTAAGGACAAGGTAGGTTCGCGACCGTACAGTAGATAAAAGGGAGAAAATCCAGCGGTGTCGTGCCGGGAAGAATTGTACGCAAATGTTACGTAAGGAAGGGCAATGTCCCAGTCGTGGTGGTCCTTGGAAACGTACTTGGCCAGCATATCGGTAAGAGTACGGTTTAACCGCTCTGTCAGGCCATTGGTTTGAGGATGGTATGAGGTAGTCAGTTTGTGTTGAATGGAGCAGGAACGCACAATGTCAGCGATAACTTTCGAGAGAAAGTTTCGACCATGGTCAGTAAGGAGCTGTCGCGGGGCGCCATGAAGCAAGATAATGTCACGCAAGAGAAAGTCCGCGACGTCAGTGGCGCAACTGGTAGGGAGAGCCCGAGTGATAGCGTATCGGGTGGCGTAATCAGTCGCGACGGCGACCCATTTGTTCCCAGAGGATGACGTGGGAAAGGGACCGAGCAGGTCTAATCCAACACGAAAGAACGGTTCCACAGGGATGGTGATCGGCTGGAGATGACCGGCAGGTAGCACCTGAGGTGTTTTCCGACGCTGGCAGGGATCACAGGCAGCAACATAGCGTCGAACGGAGCGAGCGAGACCAGGCCAATAGAAGCGGCGGCGGACGCGGTCGTATGTGCGGGTTACCCCAAGATGTCCTGCAGTGGGGGCGTCATGCATCTCAAAGAGCACAGTCTGTCGTGTTGTTTTGGCACGACAAGAAGAAGGTCAGAGCCGTCAGGGAGGAAGTTCCTTCGATACAGAATGCCGCCCTGGAGGACATATCGGCGAACGGATGCGTCGGTAGGTGTAGAACGCAGACGCTCGATAAGTGCTCGCAGCGATAGGTCTCGGTACTGCTCATCGGCGATGTTAGCGAAGGCAGACACAGAGAAAATGCCGTTGGCGCTACTACTGTCGGCGTCGTCAGGCTCGTCGACCGGGTAGCGAGACAGGCAGTCAGCGTCCTTGTGTAGTCGGCCAGATTTATAGGTGACAGTATACGAATATTCTTGGAGGCGTAAGGCCCAGCGACCAAGTCTGCCTGTAGGATCTTTCAGTGAGCATAACCAGCAAAGCGCGTGATGGTCTGTGACAACGGAAAAGGATCGGCCATATAAGTATGGGCGGAATTTCGCAACCGCCCAAACTAGGGCCAGACACTCACGCTCAGTGATGGAATAGTTGCGCTCCGCGGGTGAGAGGAGCCTGCTGGCGTAAGCGATAACCCGGTCGTGGCCACGCTGACGTTGTGCCAGTACCCCGCCAATTCCGTGACCGCTGGCATCAGTACGGACTTCGGTAGGCGCAGAAGGATCGAAATGGGCCAGAACGGGAGGCGATGTGAGAATCTCGATTAGATGTGAGAATGCAGAGGCCTCGTTATCGCCCCACTGGAAAGGGGCGTCTTTTCTCAAAAGCTCGGTTAGTGGTCGTGCTATGGCGGCGAAATTTCTCACGAAACGGCGGAAGTACGAACAAAGGCCGATGAAGCTGCGCACATTCTTGACACACTTCGGAACAGGGAAGTGCGCAACAGCATGGATCTTGCCTGGGTCCGGTTGCACTCCGTTCGCGTCAACGAGATGTCCAAGGACGGTAAGCTGGCGACGGCCGAATTGGCACTTGGATGCGTTGAGTTGCAGACCGGCTCGACGAAAAACGTCCAGGACTGCTGAGAGGCGCTCGAGGTGCGTAGCGAACGTAGGGGAGAATACGATAACGTCGTCCAGGTAGCACAGGCACGTGGACCATTTGAATCCGTGAAGAAGGGAGTCCATCATGCGTTCAAAAGTGGCAGGGGCGTTACATAGACCGAACGGCATCACTTTGAATTGATAAAGACCGTCGGGTGTGACAAAAGCAGTCTTCTCGCGGTCGAGATCGTCCACGGCAATCTGCCAGTAGCCGGAGCGAAGGTCAATAGAGGAGAAATAGCGAGCACCGTGGAGGCAGTCAAGGGCGTCATCAATCCGAGGTAGGGGATACACGTCCTTTTTGGTAACCCTGTTAAGGTGCCGATAATCCACGCAAAAGCGCCATGAGCCATCCTTCTTTTTTACCAGCACAACAGGTGACGCCCATGGACTATGTGATGGTTCAATAATGTTCTTGGCAAGCATTTTGCGAACTTCTGCGTGAATAACTTGACGCTCAGCTGGTGACACTCGATGCGGGCGGCGATGAATAGGAGGGGCATCGCCGGTATTAATGCGATGTTTGACAGCTGTAGTTTGGGCCAAAGGACGATCGTTAAAGTCAAAAATATCGTGGTAGGAAAACAGAACGCGGTAGAGTTCACGAGCGTGCTCGGACGGCAAGTCGGGGGCAATCATTTTCTGGAAGTCAGCGATGGTACAATTTGCCGACTGCGAAGGTAGAGGAGTATCGGATGAAGTGTCGTCAACTGCAATGGATGCTACTGAGTGATCCTCGAATGAGCAAAGGTGGGCCAGAGACATCCCACGTGGCAGCACTTGTGTCGTCAAGCCAAAGTTGACCACTGGCAGGCAGACGCAATTCGCCGTAATAGATAAAACTGTATGAGGTACTGTGATCCCGTGTGTAAGGAGGACGTCTTGCATAGGAGCCGCGATGTAGTGACCGTCGGGGACTGGTGGGGATGACACTAGGTCAACGTAGGTCAGTGCCGAAGGTGGCAAGCGAACGAAGTCGGCGGAACTGAGGCGACTGGGGTGTGGTTCAGCAGGATCGAGAACAGGCAGGTCAAGGCGGAGAGTACTGGCGGAACAATAGATGAGAGCAGAATGTGCGGAGAGGAAGTCTAAGCCGAGGATGATGTCGTGGGGACAGTGGGCGATGACTGTGAATAGCACGATTGTTGAGCGATCGGCGAAGGAGACGCGGGCGGTACACATACCAATAACGGGGGCTGTTCCGCCATCGGCGACACGGACAACAGGCGTCGTGGCGGGCGTGATAATTTTCTTGAGCCGGCTACGAAGGTCAGCGCTCATTACGGACAAATGCGCCCCAGTGTCTATGAGTGCAGACACAGAAACACCGTCGACTTCCACGTCAAGAAGGTTCAGATGAGTGGGCAAGGTCAGTAGAGGATTTGGCGGCGTAGGGAGCAATGCAGCGTCACCTCGAGGCGCTGCATCGTCTAGTTTTCCGACTGGGAGCGGCGTCCGAAGGGAGTTGGCGAATAGGAGCGACGGGGCTGGGGAGAGCGAGATTGTCGTCGTTGGGGCGAAGGCGAACGAGAATAGGGGCGGTTCGTTGCAGGAGAATCAGTGGCGGCATTATCGGAAGGTGCGGCATAGGGACGAGAAGGGCCACCTGGGGAGCGAGAGTAGGCAGTGTAAGTAGATCGGATCGGGGAACTCCAGCGACTGCGACAGTGCCGAGAAATGTGCCCGATTCGATGGCAGTAGAAACAAATGGGCTTGTCGTCAGCAGTGCGCCATTCAGATGGGTTGCGGAAACGTGGTGGGTAAGAAGATGCGGGACGGGGCGGAATGGAAGAAGCCGGGCGGGTATCAGGGCGATGGGCCGAGCAGATGGTGTGAAGACCCATGTTTTCGAACTCCTGGCGGACAACTGCCTGGATCAGTGAGACCGTGACTGCAGATGTGTTGGTGGGACTGGAGTCGAAGGCAGCCGGATAGGCGGCCTCGATCTCACGCCGGACGATCCTGGTAACATCAGCAGTGTTGTTGGGACGAGGAGCGTCGGCACAGGAAGATGTCGCAGGGGTGTTGGGCAGACGGGCAAACTTCGGGTCAATACGTCGGATTTTGGCGAGTTCCAGGCGGCGGCACTCTTTTATAACAGCATCCACCGTCGCTACGTTGTTGCACACGAGCAAGTTGAAGGCGTCATCGGCAATGCCTTTGAGGATGTGGGAAACCTTGTCTGACTCAGTCATGTGGGTGTCAACTTTGCGGCACAGAGCCAAGACGTCCTGAATGTACGTGACATAGGGCTCTGTTGACGCCTGCACACGGCCGGAAAGCGCCTTCTGCGCGGCAAGTTGGTGACCGTAGAGGTTGCCGAACAAGTCTCGAAGCTGTGTCTTAAGTGAATCCCAACTGGTGAGCTCATCTTCGTGCGTGCGATACCAAACTCGAGGTGTGCCACCGAGGTAAAAGACTACGTTGGCGAGCATAATAGTAGCGTCCCACCGGTTATTGCGGCTGACGTGTTCATACAGGCTGATCCAGTCATCGACGTCTTCCCCATCTTTGCCTGAGAATACGCCAGGATCACGGGGAGCGGGGAGAGTGATGTAGGTCGTCGAAGTGGCAGCAGGTGTCGGAGCCGGCGGAGTCGGGTTGTCGTCGCCGGGAGCCATGAAGGAAGGCACGACGTACCGTCCACTGCGAAGCTCCGTGACGAGGTACAGGGAACGTCCACCTCCACCAGATATGTTACGTAGGAAGACACCGACGAAAAGCTATTTACAAGTATATTTACAAGGCTACAAGGCAATACGCTGCGCTTGGCCAAGAGGCAACAGCCCGCGCTAGCTTCTAATCGTCGTCGTCGTCTTCACACTGCTCGCCTTTCGTGATCGCACATACTGTGCCGTAGCAATATGGCGATAAATATGTTCGTAACAAATATATTGATTGAAAGTAAAAGACACATGCCACAATGAATTCCGTCTTTTAGGATTGTTCGTTGTTTCATTAAATTGCATACTCAATGAATGTGTTTTTAATTTTTAGCCTTCTTTTGTTTGCTTTTTTGGATGTATTATTTTGGTCACCAAGGTGACTATCACTGCATGATCGCTATGATATACGGCCAGTTGCTCTGTGGCGACAGTGAAAAGCCCCTTGGCCAATGTGAGGTATACACGACCGATGACGCGTCATGGACACACTGATGTTAGTGCAACCGTGAATGCCGAGCCTTTCCAAGAGAAACGCCACGAACCACTTTCCGTCTGGCCGAGACACGTCTGTGTTGAAATCACCTGCAATTATACGATGGGAGTGGAGTCGGTAGGGGTGATCAAACCGAGGGCGCATACGCTTGGCGTTAGCGGCACGATCTTCGTCCCTATTGCGTGCCGCCCGCCGTCGCCGCGCACATTGCCCCTTCTGTTCACCACGGTGTTCTTCGTAGGCGCGCTGTTCTTCCGCATTCCTCACCGCACGCGGCCTACCCATTATTGCACGGCTGGAAGGGAACTGAGATAAGGTTACGTGGTTTGCCTATAGAGCCCGTGACATCGAACCACAATCCATACTAAACAGTGTCTGTTCGGGTATTACGTTTTTATTACGATAGTTTTTATAACAATACGTGTTGAAACTTCTCGCTATTAAACGCAGCTGGGTCATACCCGGCAATACACTTTTGCTTCTTTAGCTCTTTTAGCTGTGGGGTGGCCGCAATCCTTTTTTCCTACGCACACATATCGCCAGAAACTAGCGTATAACAGCTAAACTGTAAAACAAAGGCGAGCGCAGAAAATATAAGCACGGCAACGAGCCCAAGGAGCTAGTGATGTGATTCAGAAGTGCTGACTGTTGGGCGTGTTTTATAATCCATACTCAAAATGGTAGAATTTAAACACAGGAAAGAGCCCAAGGCGCTAGTGTCATGTGCGAGTACTGCCGGTTGAGCGTGTTTTGTAATCCATACTCAAAATGGTACAATTTAAACACAGGAAAGAGCCCAAGGCGCTAGTGTCATGTGCGAGTACTGCCGGTTGGGCGTGTTTTGTAATCCATACTCAAAATGGCAAAATTTAAACACGGGAAAGAGCCCAAGGCGCTAGTGATGTGATTTAGAAGTACTGGCTCTTGGTCGTGTTTCGTAATCCATACTCAAAATGGTACAATTTAAACACAGGAAAGAACCCAAGGAGTTAGTGTCATGTGCGAGTACTGCCGGTTGGGCGTGTTTTGTAATTCCATACTCAAAATGGCAAAATTTAAACACGGGAAAGAGCCCAAGGCGCTAGTGATGTGATTTAGAAGTATTGGCTCTTGGTCGTGTTTCGTAATCCATACTCAAAAAGGTACAATTTAAACACAGGAAAGAACCCAAGGAGCTAGTGTCATGTGCGAGTACTGCCGGTTGGGTGTGTTTTGTAATCCATACTCAAAATGGCAAAATTTAAACACGGGAAAGAGCCCAAGGGGCTAGCGATGTGATTTAGAAGTACTGGCTGTTGGTCGTGTTTCGCAATCCATGGTCAACATGGCAAAATGTAAACATGGGAAAGAACCCGAGAAGCTAGTGATGTGATTTAGAGATACTGACTGATGGGCGTGTTTTGTAATCCATATTCAAAATGGTGCAATTTAAACACAGGAAAGAGCCCAAGGCGCCAGTGATGTGATCTAGAAGTACTGGCTCTTGGTCATGTTTCGTAATACATGCTCAAAATGGCGAAATGTAAACGCAGGAAAGAACCCAAGGAGCTAGTGATGGGATTTAGAAGTACCGGATGTTGGGCGTCTTTCGTAACCCATACTCAAATATCTCGTCCCTGTTCGTTTGTGCCATTCTTTCTTGAGTATGGGTGACCAACACGCCCAAAAGTCAGCACTTCTGGTAACACTTCCAGCGATAGCATGTCCTCTCCTGTTTTGTCTCTTTCGGGCAATCACCTTGAGCTTAAATTGTAAACTTTAGGACCTAATTATATCACGAAACGTTGATTGTCATCAGCCATGTTTACATGTCCTTTCTTTAGCGCCGTGCTCCTGGCATTTTCCTTTATGGACCGCAATGTACATCTCAGCGTGTGTTGCCTTTCCGTGCAATTAAATGGCAGCTGCGCAGCGTGGGAAACGTGACTCATGAAGATTATTGCGGCGCCATGTAATTACACCCTGAAAGTGAGCAGTTTTAAAAAAAAAACTACGGATGACATTCAAATTGTCGTCACAAGCGAACCAAAAAACAAAACAAAACAAAAAAAAAGAATCGAGGTGAAAATTTGTAGGAACCGTGCATGCCTTGTGTGGATGTTGGTCTTAAAGTCGGTCTGGTAAAATCCGGAGGCCTGCATTCAATTAGGATGTTTTCAGCGTGCATTATGGGAGCATGGATATGTGCACTCAGGTGAAAGTAACTTTCGGTGGCATCTGCTGCAAATTCGTAATAACTTGTCGGGTGTTCGACGAGCGTACATTCGCTTCGTCGTTGGACTTGCCACAACGGTTGGGCCGACAGACGGATACTCGGACTTTGCAACAGAGAAGTTAATACAGACGAATATGCAGTACATATGTAGGTACAGCAGTGAGTGAGAACAATGGGTCGGCGTGGTTTTACGTACTACAGTCCGGCGTCCTTGGCTCGCCGATACACCCTTACGAGTGTGAAAAACTGAGCGAGCTGTGGCGATCCTGGTCACCCAGGTTTGGATCCTTTCCTGTAAGGTAGCGCACAGGAGCAGTCTCAGAGGCCCTACATGCATAAGTGACTGGCATAAATTTGGTTGGCTCGCACCACTTTGTGTGGGTGACGCGCAGATTCGATTCCCGCAATGAATGCAGGGAAGCACTCATCTCCGGGCCACGTGTCCTGGCAGTGCTGTATATAGAGTCGTCGCGGATGGGGTTACATGCCTCTCACTCCCGGCGTCACCGAAGGTTGCTTTCGCAAACGTTTTTATTAAAAATTCTTGCACGCAGGATACATATAGGCCAACGAGGTGAAATATTGTAGATAGTGAGTAGACTGAGAGTAAGTACTACAGTGATAGCCTTAAGCATCGTCTTGTGAATAATGAACATAAATGAATAAAAACAAATATGCAGGGAGCATTGGATCCCCTTTGGAAATCCTTCGGAACCTTTATAGGGTCGCTATCAGCTGATGCTGTTCTTGGTGTCAGCTAAGCGTTTGAATCTATCATCTCTCTGTATAAAAAATGTATGCCAACTAAGTGTCTGCGTGATTTTTTCTTTATTTGCGTGAATCTTACAGATATGCGAGAACTACATCTTAACGAACGTGCCGATCAACAGGGGAGCAAGACAATCAAATTCAGTTCGACGCGATAAGCCAAAGCAATAACGAAGAACTATATTAAAATCGATATTAAACGACACTCTTTGTAAAGTGGCAGGGCAGGTTTTACGTGTCTTTAGAATCTGCATCACGGAACTTAACTTTACAATTGAGATACGCTGTGAATCAATCGCTTTCTGTATATGTATAGTTAGCATTTAGCAACGAAAGTCATGTTTATTGGACATATGCACCGGGCACAAGAAAAGAGGCCTCTTCCCTTTCGCATGGGCATTTCGAAACTTCAGCTAGTTAAAATATGTATTATTACGTTTGCCTGGATAACGATCACACAAAAAAGCTGTATTTGCTAAATGAAGAATAATTGGTGGTGTAACCGCTGGCTAAGGTGCAATAGAGAACAATTCAGCCAGTGATAAACCAGACGAGGCAATCACAAATAACAACGACGTACACGCATTTTCGCACAATTTTAAGGTGGCGAAAAGACAATGCCAATATCCGGTCTTCAGCACCCAGCCAGCTTTGTCTTTTGCGTAGCCGTATTGCCAGAAGGAAGTTCCTCAGTAGCTTCACGGCAAAACACACCGCCAAACTAACGAAGCGGGCCGCGAAAGCGGTGTATAGCATACCTTTGGTACATGCGGCGCTCTTGCCTGCCCACGGGCGTGCAGGTGGCACTTTACCCTTTCCTTTTCGGGAGCACTCCTGTACTCCCGATTTTAAGGATGTGGGTGTGAAATGAAACTACGGTTTGGGAACGCGAGCTCCTCGAAGAATACCTAATTACAAAATACGGATCCGTACGATGTGTCATCGCGTCATCTGTTATGCGTGCCGATAAAGCATGCAAGTATCCAGAGCGATACACATGCTTTGATTACGTTAGATATGATTGTGCAGTAGTCTGGAGCATGCGCAACATGGCGGATTTGCGGTTTGCGATCCTCGACCCTGGTCTCGTTACTTTCACAGCTTTTTTTTTTGGAAAGTCATCACCAGGTCTACACAGTGTTCTATAGAACACCGTGGTTTTGTCATCTTGTGATCTTTAGGAAGGTTCGAAACATGTTCATTAAGATCTCACTAAACGCGGTATAGTCTGTGCGCGATTCACGCCTAGTGTCATCACACCGTGTGGAAATCCTTGAAGCACTGCCGGCGCTGGCGCAAGAGTGGCGCCCGTTGCCCGAGACGCATTTGCGCTGCTGGTGTATATGGCGGAGTTTCATCGTACGCGACGAAATCGCCTCTTTTTTCTGTTCCTCTCGCCGCTTCCTCTTTGGCGCCCCTTCCCGGCACGGCCATCTCTCCCACCCATCGCTCCATCACCCGTGCGGTAAGTATGCACCCGCCTGCGTGCATTTACTTCGCCGCTCCGCAATGCTTAACTTCGCGGGAATGATAGATGGATGCGATCTGGCTGGTGTCACCAAAGTGCCTAGGCACTTCCCTCCCCACCCGCACGTATACGTAGGTGCGCTCAGTCTTTCGTTTCCTTCGTCTTCCCATGGGCTTCCTGCTTTTGTGCTGCCACGGTTTACTACTTTTACATTCAGCGCACTGCCCGTTTGTGCTCCTAGACGTACCCCCGCTTCCCGCCTCCTCGTTTAGGCTTAGGCCGTTCCTTGGCGTTCCCCTCGGAGGAGCGAGGCGGAGGAGGAGTTTGACGTACGTATGTGCGTAACATTTCTCGTCGAATAGACAGCTATAACTTGGAGCGCTGAGTATCTGCCCGTTCTTGACCAATCCCCCAGCTATGTGTATGTGACACATGGATGTATAGAAATCTATGTAATTATGTGTCGTATACTTCTCCGTGCCCATACACCTCTCGCATAGCTCCCTCGACAAGCATCATACATCGCGTTCGACCTCGTGACGCAAACAGCTAACAGCTACAGGTGACGAAGCTGTGTTTGTGTCAACTCAAGCAAGCTTCGTTTGCGTCATTTAGTCCAAATAGCTTTGGACTGTCGTGTTCTTTTTTTTCTCGCTCATTTGGCGGACCGTCGTCTCTTAGCGTAACTTTATAACCAGCAGTGTCGGGACATGTAGTCTCGATCCAGGTTGAAGGTGCGTTCATGGCGATCACGTGACAGTTGGCTATAAACTTGAAGCGATTTTCTTTTAAACTCAGAAGTTTGTGCCCGACCTTTCGTAAGCGCTCTCGTAAGCGCGTATGTTCTTTTTTTTAAATTTTGGTGTTTTATGGTGCCAAAAGCACGATTTGATTATGAGACACGCTGTATGGGGGGACTCCGGATTCATTTAGACCACTTGGGAATCTTCAAAGCGCACCTAATGCACGGTGTTAGGGTTGTCGTCTGACACCACGTGGCGACAGGTCATTCAACCTACCCTCTGGGCCGGAGCCCACGGGCGACAGATCGTCCCCCCTTCCCCTCTACTTGGTCGTGGCACCGTGGGTGCTACCTCATCCCCTTCACCTCTCATGGTCGTGGCACCGTGGGTGATACGTCATGCCCTTACCCTCTACTGGCCGGACCCCACGGCGCCGGAGAGGTCATTCACCCGACCTTCTCCCCGGATTCGTCGAAAAGAGGATCGACTTCTCCTTCCGTGTTCGGTATTGCAGGAGGAGGGGCCCTCTCTCCGTGCCTGTCACGTGTCATCGACGGAAGCAAGATCCCGCCCACACTTGCAGAGAGCCTATTTAAGGGGCTCCGAAATGTACTTTTGAGAGACTTGATACTTCATACTTCATGCTCTTCTTATTTTCTTTCAACTACCTTTGAATAAACAGTGCAAGTTTCGCACTAGCAAATCGTCTCGCCCCTGCTTGGTCGCCATGATCTACCGGATGCCTGCAGCCCGCCGACAACGCCACGCTACCCAATAAGTAATGTCGGTCGAGCTTAGATAGGCAGGCGCCGCTACTTCTCGGCAACAGTACGGTACGCTACCCTGGAGTACGCAACAACGGGTGCTTCTGCATTTTTGCCCGTATCGAAATGCGGCTGCCGTGACCATGATTTGATCCCGCGACCTCGTGCTTAGCAGCGCAACGCCATAGCCGCGAGGCCACCACGGCGAATCAAGATGAAAAGACACGCACTAGATAGATACACACATACATTGTCTACGTCTTTAACGCTGTGCTGCTTCTTCTTCTTTATCATCATCATCAACAACAACAACAACCTATTTTATGTCCAATGCAGGACGAAGGTTTTTCCCTGCGATCTCCAGTTACCCTGTCCTGCGCCAACCGATTCCAACTAGCGCCCGCGAATTTCCTAATCTCATCGCTCTACCTAGTCTTCTGCTGTCCTCGACTGCGTTTCCCTTCTCTTGGTACCCATACTGTAACCGCAACGGTCCAACAGTTATCTAACCTGCGTATTACATGACCTGCCCATATCCATTTCTTTCTCTTAATGTCAATTCGACTATCGAATATACTCGTTTGCTCTCTAATATCCCAACCGCTCTCTTTCTGTCTCTTAACGTTAAGCCTAGCATTCTTCGTTCCACCGCTCTTTGCGCGGTCCTTATCTTGGTCTCAAGCTCCTTTGTCAGTCTCCAAGTCTCTGCGCCATGTGTCAGCACCCGTAATATGCACTGATTGTACACCTTACTTTTCAATGATAATGGTAAGCTTCCAGTCAGGAGCTGACAATGTCTGCCGTATGCGATCCAACCAATTTTTATTCTTCTATAAATTTTCTTCTCATGATCAGGTTTCCCTGTGATTAATTGACCTAGGTAAACGTACTCCTTCACAGACTCTAGACGCTGACTGGCGATCCTGAACTCTTGTTCCTATGCCAATCTATTCATCATTATTTTTGTCTTCTGCGTATAAATTTCCAACCCCACTCTTACACTCTCTCTGTTAACGTCCTCAATCATTTGTTGTAACTTGTCTGCAGTATTAAAATAGATTAACTTTTTGATTATGAGGCACGCCGTAGTGGAGGACTCCGGAAATTTCGACAACCTAGGGTTCTTTAACGTGCACCTAAATCTAAGTACACGGGTGTTTTCGCATTTCGCCTGCATCGAAATGCGGCCGCCGTGGCCGGAATTCGATCCCGCGACCTCGAGCTCAGCAGCCCAACACCATAGCCACTGAGCAATCGCGGCAGGTTATCTGCAGTGTTGCCGAATAGAACCATGTCATCGGCAAACCGAAGGTTGCCGAAATGTTCGCAGTTGATCCTTACTCCTAAGCCTTCCCAGTTTAACAGCTTGAATACTTCTTCTAAGCATGCAGTGAATAACATTGGAGAGATTGTGCCTCCTTGTCTGACCCCTTTCTTTATAGTCATATCATAAGCAGCCAACAAACACTGATGCCAAGGACAACATAGGGGAATAGGTGTTTTTTAATAAATGAAATAAAGAAACGACAAGTTAATGGAAATGAAAGTGGATGAAAAACTACTTGCCGCACGTGGGGAACGATCCCACAACCTTCGCATTTCGCGTGCTACGCGAAATGCGAAGCTACCGTGAGCTACTGCGGCGCCGTTTCCCCATCAACTTTCTTCGGTATTTATGTTTCCGAGTAGAACCATGGGCGTGTTAGCCAGCGCCACCACTCACAGACCTTGGCGGCGGATGTGGAACATCCTTTCAGCCGCAGGAGTCACGAGAACGTGATCTTTTTGGGTGAAGGAAACCGGTCAATAAACCCACACATGCTACCTGAAGGCATCAGTGTTACTGGATTCGAGACCCTCATTATGTAATAAAGGAGAAATGCGAAGGTTTTGGGATCGTTCCTCACCTGCAGCAAGTTTTTTTTATCCACTTTCATTTCCATTAATTTATCGTTTCTTTATTTCGTTTATTAAAAAAACACAATTTCCCCTATGTTGTCCTTGGTGTCAGTGTTTATTGGCTGCTTATGATATGACTAATAAAAATCGGGCTCCTCGGTTAATTCCCTTTCTGCCCCTTTTTTTATAGGTATCTTCTTACTTTTCTTGTGGAGAATTAAGGTGCCTGTGGAACCTCTGTAGATATTTTCCAAGGTATTTACGTAAGCGGTTCGTACTCTTCAATTACGTAATGCCGCTATGATTGCTGATATCTCTACTGAATCAAATGCATTTTCGTGATCTATGAAAGCCATATAGAGAGGCTGATTGTACTCTGCGGATTTGTCGATTACCTGACTGATGACATGAATGTGGTCCATTGTAGAGTATCCCTTCGTGAAACCTGCCTGTTCCCTTGGTTGAGGAAAGTCAAGTGTTGCCCTTATTCTATTGGAGATTATGTTGGTGAATATTTTATATAATTTTGGATGTAAGCTAATGGTCCTATAATTTTTCAATTCTTTATCGTCTCCCTTTTTGTGGACTAGTATAATGTTTGCATTCTTCCAGTTTTCTGGGACCCTTGCAGTCGATAGACATTTCGTATATAGAGCCGCCAGTGTTCCAAGCATTATGTCTCCTCCGTCTTTGATTAAATCGACTGTTATTCTATCTTCTCCTGCCGATCTTCCTCGTTTCATGTCTTGCAAGGCCCTTTGGACTTCATCACTAGATATAGGAGGAGTCTCTGTATCCTGTTCGTTACTGTTTCTAATTGAGGTATCCTGACTCCTCTGGGTACTGTTCAGGTCAGTATAGAATTCTTCCGCTGCTTTTACTATACCTTCGAGATTGCTGATGATATTACCCTGCTTATCTTTCATTGCATACATCTTGGTTTGTCCGATGCCATGTTTCCTTCTCACTGATCTCAGGCTGCGTCCATTTTTTACGGCTTCTTCAGTCTTTGTCACGTTGTAGGTTCGAATACAAATTATTTTCGCCTTGTTGGTCAGTTTTGACAGTTATGCAAATTCTGTCATATCTCTTGAGTTAGACATTTTCATTTTTCGTCGTTTCTTTTTAAGGTTATTTATTTATTTATTTATTTATTTATTTATCTATTTCTTTATTTATTTATTCATAATACTGTTAGCCTTTCTCAAGCTCTGACAGGAGTGGAATGAACAATAGGTAGTACAACAGGTTTGGTGCTCCGGAACATGAATGAAAAGACGTAGTTTACATAAATAATCGAATCAAAAGTGTTCAGAGCTCTAGAATCATATAATTCATTACTCATAATCAAGGAAGCTATGGATATAAACAGATTTACTTGGGAAATTTTGTTACTTGAGAAAGCTTGTCTACTGGTTGCCTTGGTCCCTCGCCTCCCACTTGAAGCCAGCTTAGTTACGGTTTCATTCATTACCTCTATCTCATCTTCATCTCTCTGTTCTAAGGCTGTGTATTTGTTTGCAAGTACAAGCCTGAATTCGTCTGCTTTTACCTTTACTGCCTCGAAGTTCACTTGTTTCTTCTTGAACAATTTTACTTTCTCTTTTCAAATTGAGGTAAATCCTAGCCCTCACTAGCCTATGATCACCGCAGTTTATCCTACCTACCACTTCTACATCCTGCACTATGCTGGGATCAGCACAAAGTATGAAATTAATTTCATTTCTTGTTTCACTATTAGGGCTTTTCCAGGTCCCACTTTCTGTTGCTGCACCACAACTGAAAAAGTTGTGCATTATTCGGAGCTTGTTCCTTTCTGCGAATTCCACTAGCATCTCTCCTCTAGCGTTCCTAGAATCGACGCAGTAGTTGCCAATTGCTTGTTCACTAGCCTGCTTTTTTCCCACTTTTGAATTGAAGTCACCCATTACCATAGTAAACTGAGTTTGTACTTTTCTCATCGCTAATATAACATCTTCATAAAACTCATCTACTTCCTCATCATCGTGACTGAATGTTGGAGCGTAGGCTTGTACTACCTTTAATCTGTACCTCTTATTAAGTTTAATTACGACTACTTCTACCCTCCCACTAATGCTATAGAATTTGTCAATGTTGTCCGCTATGTCCTTATGGATTAGGAATCCCACCCCGTATTTATTCTTATCTGGGAGACCTCTATAGCAGAGGACATGGCCGTCATTCAACAATGTATAAGCCTCGCCAGTTCTTTTAATCTCACTAAGGCCGATGATATCCCAAACAATGTCTGATAATTCCTTAAAAAGTCCTGCTAAGCTAGCCTCACTCGACAGAGTTCGGCTGTTAAAGGTTGACAGGGTCAATTTCTCTCGGCGGCTTGTCCGGACCAGGAGATTCTTAGCACCCTCTGCTGCGTTACAGGTCTAACCTGTAACGCACCTAACCTTGGTCAGGTGCTCCGCAGCTGCTGGGGACTGATGGCCATGGGTTAATTGTAGCAATCACCAGGAAAGTAGTGGGCGAATACTGCACCAGGGAAGTCAATTTCTATTCTAGTGAAGGAGTGTTTTTGTTCAAGCTAAGTGGGCCTTTCTAATTTGGTTGCAGTGGGGCTATACTAATCCAGGTACATGTACCTGGATTAGTATAGCCCCACTTGCTCTCGGCATCTTTTGCCGGTGTCAGGTGTCCCTTCAAGCCTGCAGATGTGCACTGGAGGAGGTGAAATTCAATCTCACCATCGTCAGATTGAAAAAAAAAAAAAAGAAGTCGAATAGTGCAGACGCTTTGACATCGGCTCCAGCTTTCATCAATGTTCTCGAGTGGTTCTCCCTGCGAAACCACGCGAGTTATGCCTTAATCGACGTGGTACGTCAAGAGGAATCTGCTGATAGCGGATTTTCATCGGTGGGAGGACTTTTCGCCGTTGTGCGAGTGTTTGAAACACGGCGAGGGTAGGCTTAGGCCTACTCCCGCGCATGTGGGACTTTGACTCCAGGATGGACGTTGTGGTAGGAGAAGATATTACTCCTAGAAGAGCCACGCGACGCGGGATGGAAGGTGCCGTACGGCCGCCGGCCCGGCAGGCGCAGGGAAGAATATTCTTCGGCTCAAGACGGTGGAAATACAAGTGGCAGACGGAGGGACGGCGGCCGCACCGCCGCACCACGTGACGCGATACGACGCGTCACCGCTGCTTCGAGGCTGCCTCGACTGCCGAGGGACACTTTTCGCATTATTGTCAGACCACGCGACGGCCTGAATGTAAACAAGGTCAGTAAAATACGCTTTGAGCAAGCCTTGGACATGGCGGCATCCTTGGCTCCGGCCGCAATCGAAGAGGATCCCAATGGAGTTCAGAACATTTTTGTGATGTGCACTCCTCACGAGAAAAACGCGGACGCGTACGCCCGGGTGCAGCAAATCAGGCTCGGTGAAGGCACGTTTGGGGTGGCGGCGTACCTGGCCCCACCCGAGAATACGTGTAGAGGTGTCATAAGAGGAGTCGACGTGGAAGTCAGCGAGGCTCAACTCAGAGCGAGAGTTGTTAATCATCGGAATCCGGGCGCTTTGGAGGCCAGGCGGAGGCCAGGAAGAACACTACAGCGGTGGTAATACTTTTCGAGGGAATGAGGGTGCCAAACTACGTGGCATGCGGTGCGAGTATATTTCGCTGCACACTCTGCCGACGCCACGAAGAACTCGGACACCGGGCTGACGTGGGTCCCATCCCGGGAAGCAAGTGGTGTCGCACCTGCGGCAAACGATCGCCGGCGGAAGATCACCAGTGCGATCCTAAATGCACGTTGTGCGGTGGCCCGCACCCCACAGCGGCCAAAGAGTGTAGGGACAAATTTCAAGTTCCATATATCGTCAGAAGAAGACGGCGGCAGCGGCGTCGACGCGCCGAGCAGCTGAACCGGGGAACCGACGTCATCACGGCGGGCGGCAGGAGCCGCTCGCGCACGCCAGCTGTGCAGGAGCGCAGCACCGAAAGAAGCCGCTCTCGCACGCCAGCTGCGCAGAAGCGCGGTGCAATCAGGCAGCGCTCCAGATCAAGAGGGCGCTCGGTGTCCAGCGTGAGGATCCAGGAGGAGCCTACCTGTGCGGATCGTGTCAAAGGGCAGACGAAGAAGGCGCTACAGAGACCCACGGAGGTAACGCGGTAGGCTTCGCCAGAGCATGGTAGTAGATCGCACGTGGACGCATTACTAAAGGAAGTTAAGGAGCTTAGAGAGGAGGTACGCCAACTCAAAGCCGCCAAGGCAAACCCAAAGTCCATTGAAATAGAGGCGAGCGACCAGACGCCACAGGTAGTCGAACATGTACCCCGCGTACGACGCACTAAAGTAAAGCGTGAGGCCCCCCTTCCTAACGACGAGAGCGACTCGGAAACGTCTGAGGGAGAGGTCCAGCAAAGAAAGATGTTGGAGGAACTACTTAGGATGAGCAGAGAAAATCAGGAAAGCGTAAATCTTTTGGTCCAAAGAGTGACCGTACTAGAAAAAAAGGCGGCGATTAAGGTCAAAGCCAAGGTCCGGGCGCAAAGCCAGGTAGTGAATCACTCCGAGGTTGCTCCGGCTGTGGAGCAAGGCATGTTAATGTAGCATCATGGATGGCGATCACAAAGAGCTGGTAATATGGCAGTGGAACTGCGCTAGTTTTCAAATGCGCAAGGCTCCGCTACGGCAATTTTTGACGAATGAGGTGGAAAAACCGCAGATTTTGTTATTACAGGAGACACTATGTGACGACCCTACCCTCTCTGGCTTCAACACTGTGTCGGTCAGAAACGAGGGAAGCAGAGGACTAGCTACGATGATAAAAAAAATCTAGCCTTTATTGATCATCCAATCCAATCTTAACGGGCTAAGATGGAGGCCCTTTTCGTGGAGGTTATACCGCACGGGCGTCTTAAGCAGAGCGTCTTTGTGCTTAATGTCTATAACCCGCCGTCGGACCAGAGACAGACGTTTAACTCCCTGCTTAGGAAGGCGACGTCGGTAGCCAAGCACTCTCCTCTGATAGTTGCAGGGGACTTTAACGCGCCTCATAATGCATCGGGCTACGTCAGACGGACTGTAAAAGGAGAGAACCTGACGAGGATCCTGGATGATCTCGTGTTTTCGGTAATCACGGACCCAGGGTTCCCCACTAGGCTGGGCACGTCAATTTCGCGAGACACAACACCTGATTTGGCATGTGTAAGGAACGTAGGTAACGTAACGTGGGCCAATAAGCAGGAGAACCTGGGCAGTGACCACTTCATAGTAGCGGCAACATTAACGGTGGACGCCCGACCGGCCAGGGTATTTCGAGTCACGGACTGGGAGGAGTTCAGGAAACTTAAGAAGGAGCGAACGAGCACATTTTCCTCGTTTGACGAGGCTATCGAATCGCTAACGGAGGACGTCGGGAGGGCTACTAAGGTAGTACAAACAGAAGCAGAGGTCCTAAGAATGGATCCGCACCTAGCGCATCTGTTGGAGGCGAAATCGTCAATTCTGATGAGGTGGAAAACAGAAAGGTTAAATCGCAGGCTGAGAAGAAAGGTTGCGGAGCCTAATAGAGAGATCGAGAGATATTGCGCGGAGCTCAATAGGCTACAATGGGACGAGGTCTGCGCGGCAGTAGACGGGTCCATGCGCTCAGGAGGGAAGTGGAACCTCCTCAAGCACCTCCTGGGTGACGCACAGACAAAGCATAATCAATGGCAAACACTTAGTAAAGTCATACACCGGCACAAACAGGAGGGAGGTACTGAAGAGTCACTTTTGAATGCGATCGCGGATAGATACCTTCCTATAGGGCCGACGCAGGAAGAGGATTATCCGCAAATCGAATGTGCGACGGTAGAGGAACTGGACGCGCCCTTCACAGAATCAGAGATCAGGGCGGTGCTCTACAATTTAAACAGCAGATCGGCTCCGGGTCCGGATAAGGTTTCTAACAGGCTATTACGAAACCTGGACGATAAGGCAGTGGAACTACTAACTATAGAGGCCAACAGGGTATGGGGGACAGGACAGGTGCCTGACGGATGGAGGTTGGCTATAGTGACACTCATCCCTAAACCAGGAAAACCCCTTCATTTGGACAACATGAGGTCAATATCACTAACCCCGTGCATAGACAAGGTAGCTGAGCACGCGATCTTGAACAGGATTTCCGGGTACATAGAGCGCAGAGACCTCTTCCCAAATAATATGGTTGGTTTCCGGCCCGGCCTATCGACCCAGGAGGTTATGCTAATGCTAAGGAAGCAAATCTTTGACAGCGGCACCCGGAACGTGAGAGGAATTCTCGTCTTGGATCTCACTAAGGCGTTCGACACAGTGTTACATAGATACATTCTCCAGGCCACGGGCGGGATAGGCCTGGGAGTCAAACTCCAGGCCTTTGTCAGGTCCTTTCTCATGAATAGAACTGCTACTATTCAGGTGGGGCAGATTCGGGCGAGCGTGTACAGACTGGGGGCTCGGGGTACCCCTCAGGGATCAGTCATATCGCCACTGCTCTTCAGTATAGTCATGAAAGGTCTATCAGACAGGCTGGGCGTCCTCCAGGGCATAGCTCACGCACTTTACGCAGATGACATCACGATCTGGTGCCCAGGGGGCTCCCTAGCTGAAATGGAGCAAGCTCTACAGGCGGCCTTGGACGAGACGGAGGCTTACCTCGTGGTCACGGGTCTCAAGCTGTCTACGAGTAAATCGGAGCTGTTACTTGACAGACCCGCAAGGCAAGGGCTTAGGGGTCTGACACCCCTCAACCAGCTACCCGTGGTATTATACGCGAATAATGGGCAGAAAATTCCTAGAGTCGACTCAGTTAAGATCCTTGGCCTGCTCATAGACGCGAGGGGCTGTAATGCCAGAACAATTACCCACGTTACAGCCAAGACGGAGAATATGTTGCGGTTAATTGCTAAGGTGTGCAACCGAAAGAAGGGGTTACAACGGATGTACAACGCGTTTCTCATGAGTCATATTAACTAGGTGGCGTCAGCTCTAGTATAGACAAAAACGGAAAAGACCAAATTAAATACCCTCATGCGCAAGAGCATCAACAAAGTGCTAGGCTTGCCTATTGCCTCGAGCTCCGACAGGCTAGATCAACTCGGGATGCACAATAGCATAGACGAGATCATAGAGGCACAGGTCACTGCCCAGGTGGTTAGGCTATCGTCGACCAAAGCTGGCAGGCGAATTCTCGACGAGGTTGGCATGGCCCCTAGGGTAATGGAGGACCGGCGCATGACATTGACACGAGAAACGAGGGCGACCTACCTGGTGAGGCCCTTCCCGCGGAACGTACATCCGCAGCATAACGAGGGTAGGCGTAAAGCCCGTGCACGAGCCATATTGAAGAAAGTTAGAGATGACAGAGACTCCGCGGTCTTTGTCGATGCGGCGCAGTACGGGAACAGGAGAGTGTTCGCGTTGTCGGTTGTAGACGGGCGGGGGGTGCTTCGGTCCTCGGCCTCGGTCAGAGCGGCCACCGCGAGTATAGCAGAGCAAATTGCGGTTGCGCTGGCCTTGTGTGACCCAGAGCGTTCCTACATTTACACCGCCTCTAGAGACGCAATCAAAGCTTTCGAATCGCGTAACCTCGCACGAGAAGCCGCCTCTATTCTAGAGAAAAGGGCTTGCCCCGGTTCTCATATTATCACGTGGTTCCCCGCACACATGGGGACGAACGTTCTCGAAGGATTACCAAACCTCAACGAGCTGGCCCACGACCATGCGCGAGAATTCACGCGCCGCGACGGTCTGAAGGCTCCGGAGGGGCAGGAAGGGACTCAGCAGAGCGATCCACTCCTCACATTTAATGAAATTACTAAACATTACCAACTTGGTCGGAGGATTTATCCTCTGCCTCAACCGAAGCTCAGTAGAGGTCAGCCAGCTACTCTCAGAATGTTGCAGACGGGATCTTTCCCGTCGCGGGGATTCCTCAGCAGGATGTACTCAGATGTGGACCCTAGTTGTCCCGACTGCAGTGAAACATTTTGTTCTATGACTCACATGCTCTGGCGATGTCCCGCGTTGCCTGACGACTTTTTCTCCAGCGAAGTCGAATGGGAGGAGGCCATCAGAAGCACGGTACTCCTAAATCAAACCCAGGCTATCCAGAGAGCCCAGGAAAGGGCGGAGCGTCACGGCGTTCTGTCCTCTACGTGGGTGCGGCCAGCGGCTACAAAGGCCTCCCGTTGGGAGGTCCTGACAGTAGCTCCTCAGGATTAAATAAAGTTCGCTGTCTGTCTGTCTGTCTGTCTGTCTGTCTGTCTGTCTGTCTGTCTGTCTGTCTGTCTGTCTGTCTGTCTGTCTGTCTGTCTGTCTGTCTGTCTGTCTGTCTGTCTGTCTGTCTGTCTGTCTGTCTGTCTGTCTGTCTGTCTGTCTGTCTGTCTGTCTGTCTGTCTGTCTGTCTGTCTGTCTGTCTGTCTGTCTGTCTGTCTGTCTGTCTGTCTGTCTGTCTGTCTGTCTGTCTGTCTGTCTGTCTGTCTGTCTGTCTGTCTGTCTGTCTGTCTGTCTGTCTGTCTGTCTGTCTGTCTGTCTGTCTGTCTGTCTGTCTGTCTGTCTGTCTGTCTGTCTGTCTGTCTGTCTGTCTGTCTGTCTGTCTGTCTGTCTGTCTGTCTGTCTGTCTGTCTGTCTGTCTGTCTGTCTGTCTGTCTGTCTGTCTGTCTGTCTGTCTGTCTGTCTGTCTGTCTGTCTGTCTGTCTGTCTGTCTGTCTGTCTGTCTGTCTGTCTGTCTGTCTGTCTGTCTGTCTGTCTGTCTGTCTGTCTGTCTGTCTGTCTGTCTGTCTGTCTGTCTGTCTGTCTGTCTGTCTGTCTGTCTGTCTGTCTGTCTGTCTGTCTGTCTGTCTGTCTGTCTGTCTGTCTGTCTGTCTGTCTGTCTGTCTGTCTGTCTGTCTGTCTGTCTGTCTGTCTGTCTGTCTGTCTGTCTGTCTGTCTGTCTGTCTGTCTGTCTGTCTGTCTGTCTGTCTGTCTGTCTGTCTGTCTGTCTGTCTGTCTGTCTGTCTGTCTGTCTGTCTGTCTGTCTGTCTGTCTGTCTGTCTGTCTGTCTGTCTGTCTGTCTGTCTGTCTGTCTGTCTGTCTGTCTGTCTGTCTGTCTGTCTGTCTGTCTGTCTGTCTGTCTGTCTGTCTGTCTGTCTGTCTGTCTGTCTGTCTGTCTGTCTGTCTGTCTGTCTGTCTGTCTGTCTGTCTGTCTGTCTGTCTGTCTGTCTGTCTGTCTGTCTGTCTGTCTGTCTGTCTGTCTGTCTGTCTGTCTGTCTGTCTGTCTGTCTGTCTGTCTGTCTGTCTGTCTGTCTGTCTGTCTGTCTGTCTGTCTGTCTGTCTGTCTGTCTGTCTGTCTGTCTGTCTGTCTGTCTGTCTGTCTGTCTGTCTGTCTGTCTGTCTGTCTGTCTGTCTGTCTGTCTGTCTGTCTGTCTGTCTGTCTGTCTGTCTGTCTGTCTGTCTGTCTGTCTGTCTGTCTGTCTGTCTGTCTGTCTGTCTGTCTGTCTGTCTGTCTGTCTGTCTGTCTGTCTGTCTGTCTGTCTGTCTGTCTGTCTGTCTGTCTGTCTGTCTGTCTGTCTGTCTGTCTGTCTGTCTGTCTGTCTGTCTGTCTGTCTGTCTGTCTGTCTGTCTGTCTGTCTGTCTGTCTGTCTGTCTGTCTGTCTGTCTGTCTGTCTGTCTGTCTGTCTGTCTGTCTGTCTGTCTGTCTGTCTGTCTGTCTGTCTGTCTGTCTGTCTGTCTGTCTGTCTGTCTGTCTGTCTGTCTGTCTGTCTGTCTGTCTGTCTGTCTGTCTGTCTGTCTGTCTGTCTGTCTGTCTGTCTGTCTGTCTGTCTGTCTGTCTGTCTGTCTGTCTGTCTGTCTGTCTGTCTGTCTGTCTGTCTAGAAGGATTCGAACTTTCGACTATGGCAACCGAGCATTCAACATAGCTCAGTCAGCTAGTTCTGTAGGCAGCGAGTCTACCTTATCGCCAACAAGTACAGCCCAAAGGGCCCTACATGCCCCAAAACTTCTTTGATTTATCCGCTATAGATGAGTTGAGCTGATCGCGGTGAGTAACTCAATATAGAACGATTTCCAAGCTGTTCTGGCCTTGTAGTTCCGGAACTCTCGCGTGCGCAGGCGGCCGTGAACTTGGCTAGGCAAACTATACAGGCGTTCTGACGGCTTCGGACAGCACTTAGAACGAGGCAAAATAATGGTGGAAGTGGTCACTTCTTCCACCCGAAAGGCGACGAGACACGGGGTATTTCCATCTTGTGCTGCGTCGGAAGATCAAATCGTCGAGAGTGGATAGGCTGCACTGTGCTTGCGTCACGATAAATTACCAACACGCCCAAGCCTCTACCAGCAGTCAGTAGCATTTAGTTCTCTAGTTTAAAACAACCCCTATGCTGGAGCCACGTAGTAGTTCATTGCTGTGGTCATGAAGCTGGATCGTTTAAGATCTGATCCTACTATTTATCTTAATACGGTAGTCTGATGGTAATTGCACCGAAGCTAAGAAATAACTATATATAATATATACACTGACACATAATAATATTCAATACGTAACATTGGCTGAGGTATCTTCAGGGCACACATGTAATGTGCGGAGCTGAGAGCATTAATCAGGTGCAGGTGTGGATATTTGTTATAAGTCCTTGCTTTTCTCATGAACTAAACCTTAAACGAGAAGTTATCCGAAAGACAATGCCCCCTGACAGTTGCCCGTTTGTCCTACCCGCCCTCCGTGCAGTCGCCACCTGCTGCAGCTTCAGTACAGTTCGGGCATCGACGACTTAGGCTCGATCAAGTGGGACATGGCGCTCTGCCTCCTCGCCGTCTACATCATCTGCTACTTCAGTCTTTGGAAAGGAATCTCCACCTCCGGAAAGGTACCTCCACTCTTTTCCTCTCTCTCTGTCTCTGGGTCGGACCATTCTACAAGTATGTAGGACTGTTAAGAAGTACTGCCTCAAAACGGTAGTTGATTTCTTTTTTTCTGCACCTCTGAGTATGTATATTGACCCGTGCAATCATGATCATCCATGGAATCAGGATCATGATTGCATGGGTCATGATTATGGATTAACCAATCAATCATGAATGCAAGTGACTGCGAACCTGAACCAACGACGTTTGAGAACACATATGAAGTTTGATGTGCTGAAAATTAGAGCATTGTTCAATGATAGCCTGGGTAAAAAAATTAGTTTGCAATTGTTATTCAGTCACGTCATTCAGTTAACGTTTGTCAAGGCAAGTAGTCACGGTGCGTCCAAATCCCGAGAAGTAAATCTTAAAAAAATGCAACAGACCTATGCCACTTTAGGTGCGTTACATTAGCTTACCGTTCTGTAACACTATTTTGGCTTATATGTAAAAAAAGATAAATAAAGATGATGATGACGATGAAGCCTCAATTAATGACACAAACCAACTGTAAAAGCATGAATGGAAGAGAACACTTTCAAGCAAGTGTGTAGAATTAATCCATACCACTACATGTGAACTCACAGCGAACGAATAAAACAAAAATAGGCAGTCTTTCTCTCTCTCTTTACTTTTTAGAGTATTCAGAATGAAAATTTGGAGGGAAAGTCAGACGGAGAGCTGAATCGAGCACAGTGTCGGGCGCCGCTGTTGCAAGGGTGGCGACCTCTGGCGTGGTCGATACGTCGGTCTGGCAGCCGGGGGTGCCGGTGCAGGTGGCAGTGCACTTCC
This sequence comes from Dermacentor variabilis, assembly GCF_050947875.1. Lineage (NCBI taxonomy): Eukaryota > Metazoa > Arthropoda > Arachnida > Ixodida > Ixodidae > Dermacentor > Dermacentor variabilis. Next base: position 17,161,085 of record NC_134570.1, read on the forward strand.
GGTTAAAAGCTAATTGGTTGCAGCCGCCGGAAGTGCGACCCGGAGAGTCGGCTGACGGCGCGGCAGCGAAAGAGCGAAGAGCCAGGGGGCCAAATCCAATATGGCCGCTGCAGCCGAGTGGCTTTTCGTGTCGCCGGGGCCTCCAGCTTCACCACCTTGCAGCCTGCCAGAAACAGATGAGCAGAAAAAGCGTAGAATAAGTCATCTGTAAAACAAAAAAGGAAGGAAGTACGCATAGCACACAGATTGGCGAGGCAAGGGCCATCGCGTAGGAAGTCACTGACCACCGCATAGAGGAAAGGAAATAAAATAGAAGAAGTTGAAGTGAAGGGTAGATGAAAATATGAAAACGGGGATGACCATTACCTCTACGCCGCCGCTTAGCGTCAACGTTCCCTGGCCCCTCCATGGAAAGGGGCGGCGATACGCTTGGCGAGCCTTTACGGCCACAGCGATCCCTTTCGCGGCATTGAAGCGATCAAAAGGGCTGCGCCTTTGTGTTCAACAAAACCTACCGAACACATCTGTCCCTTTTCTTTTCCGTTAGGCACACGTACATGTCCTGAAGCCTTTCGCGTCTTCACTTTGCGCCACTTACTGGCAACCTCTTCTTTCCATTGTGACCTAGTTACATTACCCGCTGCTTCGCCTGGAGAACTCGAATGGCCTTCCTGCTCCGGAAACCTGTTGCTTCGCCGCATTGCAACAGTGCTTTGCGGCAAAGGTGGTTGTCTTATTTCAGTTTAGTTTTTTTCTTTCTCTTGCTCTGTCATCCTTATATTTGTGGGAAAAAATGGACAGCAACGCTAACGGTTTACTACATTTCTTTTCATTTTTAAGAAACGTGGCCCACGTTACTCGGGCTGGAAATTACCACTTTGTGGAGGGTAATTTCTTACTGTTTAAGGGGCAATATGGCCCACTTACCGGTTTGGCAGAGATGTGCGTTATATCACCGCCTTAATATTTCATTAAAGAAGGTGTCTGCATAAGCTTTCGAATGCTGCCTACTAGACATAGGTAACATGTTTCATTCTCGACACTTAAATGTCGGTGAAACTAACTGTCTTTCAAGGTGTTTTTGACCTGCGCTTGTCTTCTTTGGCGTGAACGAGCTTTGAAATTAGCGGTGCGGGCTTTATCATGTATATTGGTGTTTCTGCCGCATCCTTGTTCTACTTTTGTCTGCGTTCGCATGCCTGCTTTTTCTTACGATGAATACCTAGCGACTTGTTCATCTTTCAGTCGTTCGATGCCTAGCCTGCATTGCAAGAATGATTACTCACAAACAAAATGGCAACATTCGGCGCCGAAGCGCTTTGACTTTCTCCTTTGGCTGAATGTGTGTCTGAGGGAAAATATGGTGCTCAACTGCTGGAGACAGAATAAATGAAACGTTGCGTTTGTCTCGGGGCCGTGGCTAGTGGCACTGCGAACAGCTGCCATGTATTAGGGCTGCACGTGTCGCTTACTGGCCGAGCACATTCGTCGAACTGCGCAGAACGATGATCAGTAGGGAGGAAAGTGGTTGTGAGGCAGGATGTGAGTGTGAAAAAAGTTTCGCCTCGGCTCTCGGTTGTCAGTGCAGTATGTCGCCACTGAACACGAAGGGACTCGCCATCGGAACGGAGCGTGGAAACCCACAGCCAAGGCCTTCGCGTCGACCAGTTGAGTGAAAGCGGAGGTCCAACAAGAAAGGCAGCTCGGAAAGTGGGCGCGTTCGTAGGATACGCCCGACAAAATATCGTGTAGCAACTTGAAAAGAAACGGATCATGGAATAAAAAGAGCCGCGAGAACATGTCCCGTAACTGCGGCTTTTTAGTTGAGATAATCGGAGGGTCACTGGAGCCTACCAGCTTTTAGAGCGCAGCTCTTTGGCGTCCGTTCCTGGGTTTCGCGTCGTCGTCGGCCTCGTAACCAGCTCCGCCCCCCTTTCATCCCCCCAGCGCTAGCAGCGACCGACTGATACCGCTGGATGCCGCTGACGCCGCTAGAGAGTCAAGATAACGTGACTGCATAGAACACCGTCGCCGCCATGCAGAAAGAGGAGGAAAGGGTCCCCCCCCCCCTGTTCTTGTGTGGCGGATAGGGTGCTCTTCAGTTGCCGACGCGCCGGTTATTTCACGTAGGCCCCGGCACGTCGACGAATACGTGACCACCTTCCCACGGCTAGACCTGGTTCTTAGCGCTGCGGAAGCGAGGGTATCATATTGTTTGTGTCGGCATCGGCGGCGTTGTCCCTGAAACCAACTCCGCAGCTGGGGTTGACTCACTATCGGCGTCAGCGGCATCAGTCAGTCGCTGCTATCTCTTCCCTCCTCCCTTTATCGTGTTGTCCGCTTGCTGCGCGCGCTTCTGCCCCCATCGTTTGCCGCTGGGTGTACACGCCGCCCCCCTCCCCCCTCTTCCTGCGAGTCTCCGGTTGTCAAAGCGCCGGCTCGAACTTAATTCCTTTCTTCGCTCCTCCTCCAATGCAACCCCTGTGCGGTGGCAATCAGAGAGCCAGATCGGTGGCGGCGGATCTGTATATGTGCACCGCCCGAGCCGAAATTGCCGCTGCCGTTCGCCCTGTGCGGTGGCAATCAGAGAGCCAGATCGGTGGCGGCGGATCTGTATATGTGCACCGCCCGAGCCGAAATTGCCGCTGCCGTTCGCCACTGCGAAATTATCTGCCAGTTCTTTCTGAGCCATGAGCGAGACGACCGATGGAAGTCCTCCGTCTGCTGCTGTTGCTGCTGCTGCTAAACGAGCTGCCAGAGCAGAGGCCCAGCGCCGTCGCCGTCAGAATCCAGAGGTGCGTGCCGCCGAAGCAGAAGCTTACCGTCGCCGCCGTCGAGATGATCCAGGAGTACGGGAAATATAAAAAAAAAATTCTGTGATAGCGCATACATGTGTTGCTCGATTTCTTTGCCTCAATCTATCGAAAAGGTGAAACAGCTTATTTGCTGCGCTCAAATTTCGCATTAGGAAGTAACGTAATCGTCGGTAATTTTTTTTGTTAAGGTTTTGTTTCTGCTTTCCTGACAAATATGAGCGAAAACATAAAATTGTTGGCCCTTATCGTCCCATCTCCGTTCACCGAATGCCTGTTTCTTTGGCGCTTAACGTAGATAACCCCGCACTTTGCAGAATTTTCTCGCAGTACTTAGTTCAGTAATCGTGTCGGCAAATAATTCCGTAATTATTTAATCATAATGTAGGCTCCGTTGTGCCTCGGAGAAAAGCAATGGGTGACGCTCTCTTCACTACGCCTGCCTATCGTGCGCCACCTGCACAGAGTGAGGCACGCCGGCAGGGGCCACTCTTCCCCCCGGGAGACTCAGCCCTCGCTGTGCCGCGCAGGTGGTGTGGTTCACGGCGCTGTTCCCGTACTGCGTGCTCTTCATCCTGCTCATCCGCGGCACCACGTTGCCCGGTGCGGCCCAGGGCATCGCCTACTACCTCACGCCGGACTTCAGCGTGCTCGCAAACCCGAGGGTGAGTGACACTGTTCGGCACGCGGCCACAATCGCGGCTGCTTTCTTAGAAATCGATGCAGGCCGACGCCCCCCTCGTTCGAATGATCTTGCTGTGCTTCGAATCTCGAAGCGTTGAGAGAATTATCACACCTATAACCACTCTTCCCAGCAATGTTACAACACAGACAAACGCAGAAAAATAGGAAGGCACAGAACAGTGTGCTGACTTTCAACTAACACTTTTTTATTGAGGATGAGTCATTGTTTTCCCTACTTCTGTATGTGCTGTAACAGTGCCAGAATGGACGCGCGCATCTCAAACTAGCCAGCCAGAAAGCGTTGTTGACGCTTATAACTGACTGCACTGCGCGACAGATGAAGGTCAACCGGCGTGTATGACGGACGTTCGTGCATGACACACCAGCCCGCCGTGAAACATATATACTCTCCTGGCTTTGACCTTGCGAGGAGTGGTACAGTGGCAGTAGAACTACCTTATTTTTTTTTCTTTTCTTTGGGGTCTGTTTTTATTTTCGCAGTTATTTTGACAAAATGTCTGCCGTAAACACGTGCGGCCACATACGCTGGTGTTGCACGTGCTATGACGTTCGAAAGTTATGTCACACTTGGGCATAATGCTACATGCAGCGCCAACATACTTTGTGGCACACTTCAGCTACTCTTAAACCGGGCGCTAGTCCTAAGATGTATATGAACACGCCTAGAGCATAAGCTACGCTCTTAATTTACCCACCTTTAATATGCATCACCCTAATTACTCTAATTGAGACGATCATTAGTGAGTTTCTACAAGTCGGTGTGCTAATTCAAATTGTGCGCACTGCCACCGCTAATCATGTCCTATTGGAGTGCTTTTCCGTACCGATACATTTTCCTCCTTTCAAGCACCAGGCACAATGTAACTTCCTCTTCGTATATTGCGTGACGGAGCCTGCAAGTTGTTTTGACATCAAAATGAGTGATATTGTCTTCGTTCAAGATTTCAACCATGCGATTACTCACTATAGCAGCTCTCATCGCAGGCGTTCATCAACGTGACATCATTTGGCTGCCTCAGAACTTATGCATTTCCTTTCAGGTTTGGGTGGATGCGGCCACTCAGGTATTCTTCTCCCTGGGTCCCGGCTTCGGCGTCCTGCTGGCCTTTTCCAGCTATAACGAATTCCACAACAACGTCTACAGGTCGGTGATGCATGTAACGGAGTATACATGCTGCAATGCAGGCATTCGCACAAGACTGCAAGCAGTTCAAATAGTTGGGGATCGTTTCGACATCTCGCGTCAACGCACTGGTGTAGAACACCGGTACTAATAGGGGAAATTTCCAGGCGTATGTATACCCTTGAGCACGACTGGCACTGCCGAGGCAGCCTACTGATGTATCCTATAAAAGAGAGAGAGAGAGAGATTTTAATGAAATGCAGATAATTCTGCAAGCATATGTGTAGCCGCCTAGATGCCACTCGATCAGCGGGCAGAATATAGTGCACGCACGGTGCATTATGCTGGAGTTACCAATAAGCACGAAAGTTGGGGTCATAACAAAGAAGCCTAAGAAGAAGCCAAGAATCCTGCGACGAGAGATGGAAAAAGAAGGGTGTATGCGAAAGGGAGACTGCAGCGTAGAGTATAACGTAAGCGGCTCTAGCTATTAGTCTAGTTAAGGTTAGAAGAACGCTGAGCAGGTGATATAATGAGTACAAGAAATAATTGGCGGTCGATCATTGTGACAGCATCGAGACCAACGGAACGGAAATGCATTCTTGGGCAGCTGGGAATTAAGCGGTTGAACGAGATAAGAGAACTTCCGGGCTTAGGAATGGAGTCGAATGTCACAGGACATCCTCCCATGCACTGACCGTAAATCGCTCCGCGAAATGCTAAACAACCACATTCCTTAAGTACCGATCTTACCCACCCTTAGTCCAACACATGTTTCTCTTTCTTGACAATTGTTCCTGGCTTGTTTTTGTTAGTTGTTGTTTCTTTTGCTGTTCTGATCATTTGTTCTGACATTGTCGCAAGGATTATGTAATGCCTCCGGGCCTTTAAGGTGAAAATAAATTAAATGACATGAATTGAAACGGCTAGTTAAAGATCGCAGGGACTGGTCTTTATCTTGTAGCGGGCATAAGATAGATTGATGGGGATGATAACTAAGGAAGCCCTTAGGGAACCTGCTTTTTGTTTTTTTAATGAGACAGTGGTTTATTTCAAAGCTGAAGGAAACGTATAAAGGGAAGCCTGGCGTCTTCTGGGGTTCTTTAAGGTGCAAAGTGCACGAGAGCTTCTACATTTCGCCTCGTTAGAAAATGTGGTGGCCGCGCCCGGGACCGAATCCGCATCCTCGAGCTCAGCAGCGCAATGCCATGGCAGCTGGGCTACCGCGGCCAACATTTAATATTGGCGTCGTTCTTTATATTCGCTGTTGTATAAACGTTCTGCCTGCCACACAATTCTTTCTTGCAACTTTTTTTCAATATCACACCTGATACACGTTGACGCCGAGAACTTACAATTAAGGCTTCGCTATGCTTTTGCCGAGTGACACAGCGTGAAGACTGGGCAGAGCTATCCCGCTTTCCGGCTCGTGCACTCGCATTGCCACTCGTCTGGTCGCGCACTGCAGCACAGGTTCGTTCACCTCGCCCCGCCCGCCTGTTCAACCCGTGCAGAGACGCGTTGCTGACGAGTGCGGTGAACAGTGCCACCAGCTTCCTGGCGGGCTTCGTCATCTTCAGCGTGCTGGGCTACATGGCTCACCGCGCGGACATCCCCATTGAGAAAGTGGCCACCGAAGGCAAGCTTTTTTGACTTGCCGAGCTGTCTTGGTATACGCCGTTGCCACATCACCTTCATAACGCGATCAGGTCCGCAACCACAGCTATGTCTTATGAAGACGTGTGAAGACACTTATAACCATGAGGCGAACCGCG